>NW_027284542.1:0-15678 GCF_046629955.1 Centroberyx affinis | reverse complement strand
AGAGGTAACAAGTGACAAACTCAATTATTCAGGGCCGTAACCGCGGTGGGTGAGGGGCGGGGGACGGGCGGCATGAGTTATGACTTCTCTCGCTCTCTCTCTCTTTATTTATCAGTCTCCTATTCACACATCTGCCAGCCGTGCCACCCGGAATCCAAACAAAGAATTAGGAGAGAATAAATCGCATTTAGCCTCGGGTCTAGCCATCCATCTTTGCTCAAGGTGATTTATTTCCACCAGGACAGAAACGTGCACTCACGCCTCCGCTGTATTCATCGAGGGGGTCTCATAACTAAACCTGTGCACGTGTTCTAGGTCAGTGATTCTCAACCTTTTTCATATCAAGGACCCCTAATTTAGTCCGCAGTAGAGCCACGGACCCCCAGGTAGAGAGATAACAGAGAAACTATGATCAAAACAGTCATTCTTCTACGTTCTCTAACTGTGTTCACTTCTTGTAAATGACATAATGGTGAAGTTTAACAATTCATCAATTTGCTGGGGACCCCCTGGAAAGCCCTCAAGGACCCCTAGTGGTCCCCGGACCACACGTTGAGAACCACTGTTCTAGGTTGTCACTGTATGCATCAGAAATCGTTATGTTTATAATTAGGGTTCGACCAGTATAGGTATTTGAAGACCAATGCCTATACTGTTAATTGGTATACAGGGAGAAATTGATTGTAGAAGAGAGATTGTAGAAGACTAGAAAATGGAGGGAGGGATGGATGGATGGATGGATGCACATCACGCTCTGTTCCCTGTCACACCAGAGGTTAATCTGGTGAGGCTGGGGCGCTCACTCAGCTGTTGCACATACAGCAGCACGTGCTTTTTTTTTTTTTTCACCTGCTTGTGTGAGACAAACATCACAAAAGGGCACAAAAAAAAACAAAAACAAACCCGTGACCTGTGTCCAATGTGACAAAAACTTGGTATCAACTGGACAACGGAGGGTAACTGTTAAAGGAGAAATTGCATTTTCTCAATTTCATGGTATAATTTAACAAAGGACCTGTTGATGTGAAGTTACTCAAATTATTATAACTGTCAGCATTGTGGAAATCTGACCTCTCCCTAAACAGAATGGAACAGATTATTCCAATCTACTTCCTGGTGTAAATGATGTCAATTACACCCAGGTTTTAATGAGCGCTCTGATTGGTCGACAGAATGCATAGTTAATCAGGCAGTTAACAGCCAGTTTGATTTGCCAAACTAGCCCAAATCTCCATGCCAATGCCGGATATTTGTTCCCAAAGACAGGAATATTGGCTGCAGTGGCAATATTATATGGCACAATCATAGGGAAGGTTCGGCTCTCATTCAGTTCTACAAGCTTTGTACCACCTAACCATCAAACACTGACAAAAAATATGATGCTCTTTGTGTTAGAAATCATCATCAAACTTTTCCTGACCGAGTTGAAATCATTCCATGGATCTATTACTTTTTGTCCTGTTTTGTGACTTTCAATTCATGTGCAACTTTTAGATTGTTTCGGTGTTTTGATGAGCATGACACTTAATCATAATTAACTAAGGTATTAATTTATACATTATTTAATAGTCATCTTTATAAACTATTAAATAATGTATAAATACCTTAGTTAACATGAACACCATTAGTAAATTACACATTAGTTAACTGTTAATTAAGGGTTAGTTAATGCTTATTAAGCATTTAACTAACCCTTAACTTAGTGACCCTTATTGTAAAGTGTTACCCAGACAACATATTGTTTATGCGGCGGAGGACGGGGATAGCGGCCCTCGTTGATGTCGAGTCTCCGGGATTTATTCGCCGCCGCCGTGCAGCTGATACGGATCGCGAGTCGACCTGCGGACATTAACGTAAACAAGGTCGATGTTTTGTGTGGAAGCGGGTTCAATAACAGACCAAACAGACAGACGGACAGCGGATGAATATACATTAACTGGGCTGCAGCGGCTTGTTGAAAGGCCCCGGATTCATTTCATGGCTGATGATAATGACAATAATTCACAATGGACAAAACAAACTGCGTCGCCCCTTCTTAATAAGATCAGTCGTGATGATTTTCCTCCGCGCGATAATGACTCATCAAACGGCTCCTCGGCGGTCACAAAAGGGCTCCGGTCATTAATAAAAGAACAGAGAGTCAAAGCACCTTGGGGATTTTTTCTTTTTCTCTTTTTTTTTTTTTTTTTCTCGGACCTACTTATCATTAAAGCGAGTAAAAAGTGACTCCTACATCTGAATAAAAATCTCATTGTTGGGCTTCGAGTTGTGAATAAAATTCCATTTCAAATTAGGCCCCATTAGCATCACTAAGAGGCTGAGAGTCGGGTGACCTTTCCCTTTTTCCGGGTATCTGGATCTTGGAAGTTTTTTTTCCTTTTTTCAGAGGAAAGGGAGAAGAGCCGAACGAAGAGTTTTGAGCTCTAAAAATAGATATCCGACATCTGAAAAAGGTGAAACCGACTCTGATATGATTCATAGAGCAAAATCAAAACAAAACAATGTGGTGCTTTTTAAAGCTGAAACCAGTTTCATCCTCATTTATTTGTATTTCAGTCTCCATCTTTGTCCCTAAGCCTCACTGTGGTGTTTCTGCACTGCTCTTCCCACAGATCACCTGTCAATCAAACAGTGTGGGCGGAGCTTGGATTTTCTGTTGATGCAGTTTGAGTTTCTCTTCTTCTTCTTCTTCTGTTGATTCCAAACAAACTACCAGACACCGGCTGTTTAGAACAGACAGTGGAAAAGATTTATGAACTGGATATAGGTTGGATCACTGCTGAGTTAGAGGAGAGAGAGAGAGAGAGAGAGAGAGAGAGAGAGAGAGAGAGAGAGAGAGAGAGAGAGAGAGAGAGAGAGAGAGAGAGAGAGAGCAGGACAGACAGTTATTTAGATGTTATTGACATGAATTCAATAGGTAACAAACTGACAACACTTTCACAGACCGGATCAAATATAATTTATAAATATTTACAGATAAATGTAAGGGAATGCTGTATATACATTTGGAACAGTTGAACTGTTGAAATGCACAGACTGAAGTCATCTGAGAAAATTGACAGAGAGAGAGAGAGAGAGAGAGAGAGAGAGAGAGAGACAGACAGACAGACAGACAGAGCGAGAGACAGGAGAACTGACCTAAATATTTTCTATTTTTTCCTTTGTGTGTGATTGAATAATTGCAACTTTCTATTGTTCAATTATCTTTGTTGTTATTATTGCTACTTTTTCTTGATTATCATTGTTTTGCTTTGGCAACAGATACTGTTGTATTCAATGCCAATAAAGCTCATTTGAATTGAATTGAATTAAATTGACAGAGTGAGAGAGAAACAGAGAGAGAGATACAGACAGAGAGAGGGGAAGGGAAAGAGAGAGAGAGAGACAGAGAGAGAGAGGGGGAGAAAGAAAGGAGATACACAGAGAGAGAGAGAAAAACAGAGAGAGAGACAGAGAAACATGCAGAAAAACAAACAGAGAGAGCGAGAGATAGACAGAAAGACACAGACTGACAGAGAGAGAGAGAGAGAGACAGAGAGAGAGAGGGAGGGAAAGAGACAGAGAGAGATAACAGAGAGAGAGATACAGACAGAGAGAGGGGAAGGGAAGGAGAGAGAGAAACAGACAGAGAGAGACAGAGAAACAGACAGAGAGAGAGACAGAAAGACAGAGAGAGAGAGAGGGGGGGAGGGAAAGAGACAGAGAGAGAGAGTGACAGATAGAGAGACAGAGACTGAAAACAGACAGAGAGAGAGACAGAAAGACAGAGAGAGAGAGAGAGGGAGGGAAAGAGACATAGAGAGACAGAGAGAGAGAGTGACAGATAGAGAGACAGAGACTGAAAACAGACAGAGTGAGAGAGAGTTAAAGACAGAGTGAGAGAGAGAGACAGAGAGAGAGAGAGAGAGAGAGAGAGAGAGGGAGGTCTGACAGATGTAGAGAGCGGTGGTTCGTAGGTCAGGCCAATAAACAAACAACGCATCGATTTCTTGCCACTCTCCTCCTGCCATTCGCAGGGAAACCCCTCTCTCTCTCTCTCTCTCTCTCTCTCTCTCTCTCTCTCCATCCGGCCACGCTCATCCCCACTTATGTTAAAGACGCTGCTCGCAAACACACACACACACACACACACACACACACATACAGAGTTAATGGCCTCCCCCCGGCCGGCTCCCCTGGGCGGTGTATCTGAGGTGAACCACTACCAGAGATTGGTAATCATTTTATTAGAGGAAGTCGGAGCCGGGCTTCCACTCAGAGAGACGGATAAATGGCCGGGCCTGCTGATCCCAGCTCAGCCTGGTCATGTGACCGGAAAAAAAAAAACACACACACAAATCTCACTCCTGTTTTTACACCAGAAGAAGAATGCGTTAATTTGCTCTTTTTAAAGGGGAAATCCACCCTAAAACTCTCTAACACGCTCAAAACAAGCAGCTGTTGGTGATGACTTTGTGTTCCTGCAGCTGTTTAGTTGTTAGTTTTTGGATAACTGATGTCCTTCCTTTCCTGCCTCCTTCTCTCCTTTCTTCTGTTTCTCTCTCCTCCCTTCCTTCCTTCCTTCCTTCCTTCCCTCTCTTCTCTTTCCTACCTTCATCCTTCCTTGCTTTCTTGCCTCCTTCTCTCCTTTCTTGTTTCTCTCTCCTCCCTTCTTCCTCTCTTCCTTCCTTCCTTCCTTCCCTCCCTCTCTTCTTTCCTACCTTCATCCTTCCTTGCTTTCTTGCCTCCTCTCCTTTCTTCTGTTTCTCTCTCCTCCCTTCTGTTTCTCTCTCATGTTGCCCATGTCTCACTCCCTTTTTTCCTTCCTTCCCTCTCTTCTCTTTCCTACCTTCATCCTTCCTTCTTGCCTCCTCTCATTTCTTCTGTTTCTCTGTCCTCCTTTCTTCTGTTTCTCTCCTCCTTTCTTCTGTTTCTCTCTCCTTTTATTCCATGTCTCACTCCCTTTTTTCCTTCCTTCCTTCCTTCCTTCCCTCCCTTCTCTTTCCTACCTTCATCCTTCCTTGCTTTCTTTCTCTCTCCTTCCTTCCTTATCTCTTTCCCATTCTTTCTCGTACCACCCCCCTTCCCTCTGTTTGTTACAGAGCATGAAGTTTACTCTTAAAATCAACTTTGCTGCTTTTCCAGCCCTCTTTCTTTCTTCCCTCCTTCCTCCCTCCCTCCCTCCCTCACTTCCTTCCTTCCTTCCTTCCTCCCTTCCTTCCTTCTCTCCCTCTCTCTCTCGTATTTCTCTTCTTGGTGGATAACTGGCCAATCGCAGACGAAGTGAATATTGTTGCTGATCGAGGAAATGAAAGGAAATATCAACCCGAAATACTTTAAGAGTGTTTAAAAACTGACATTATTGATGTAGTTTTCATTCCTGGCTCCATTTAGCAGTTTGGTGTATTTATCCAGCAGCTCCAGTGGAGTTTGATATGAGAAAATACAGGGAGAAATCCATCGTAGAAGAGGAGAGAGACCAGTTTCTCCACCCACAGGAGCAGGAGAGAGACCAGAATGCAATGCAGCAGAGAGACAGGTTTGGTTTTCAGTAAGACTGGCAGTCACTAATGCTGTTCATCTCTTCACCTACACGTAAAAACCAGAATGAAGTTAGTTTGATATTGGATATTTGGAGAATATTCATTTTCCACCTTCAATAAATTTGTTTATTTGTTCATTTGTTTGCTTTAAATGTTATTTAAGGGGGAAAAACAAATATCCAATATCAAGCTAACTCATGCAAAAACCCTCAGCTGGATGGAACAAGCTCAGGCCCGTTCTCTGGTGGCAGTTGAAAGGCATTCTGGGAAATGTAGTAAATCACTAACTGCAGTAGAAGTAGACGAGGCAGGTTGCGGGAAAGCGGGTTAAAATAACCGCTGGAATTTATTGAACATCACAAATTGACGATATCTTAAGATTATCCGAAGGCGGATCTTCTCCTTTAATAACCTCACACCTTCTTCTTCTTCTTCCTCTTTAATTTTTACGATCATTTTACGAGGGTGAGCTTTTTCACCCTCCCCTCTCTCTCTTTTATTTTCATCCCTCTCCCTCCACACTCCCTCAACGCAAAGTAGAGAAATGGAAAAAGGCCTTTATTTTGTGTAAGTGTGTGTGTGAGTGTGTGTGTGTGTTTATAATCCCTTTGCACCCTAATTGGCCTCTCTTTACTGTGAAGTGAGTTCAATCTTTTGAGGAGATGAAACAAGTTGTTGGGGCGAGGGCGCCGGCGCCGTGGCACTGTGTTCCCAAGCATGAAGTGAGCGCTTTTTGAACTAATATCCCAGCTTTCTGCAATCTGCAATTAAAAAAAAAAAAAAAAAAAAGGCTCGGGAGTCGTTAAAGCAACTCTCCTCTTCCCTTTTTTTTTTTTTTTTCCATTCTTTTCCCGGGAAAACACAGCTTACACCTATCCTTTGTTTTTCTCGAGATGAGACGATAAGGACGCCAAAACACGGGCCTTTTCAGCGCCTTTATTGAGCGATGCCCCCTTTTCCTTTTTTTTATTTATTTATTTTTTTATACAAGCCGGAGAAGAATGGCGGCGGGACCTTTTGTGCGCCGGGGGTGCGATTTGTTCCGAAGGCCCCGGCCCACCCGTTGAAACACAATGGCGGCGTTGTGTAAGGTACCGGGATTAGCGACGACGGGTATTGATCCTGCCTCTCCGCTCTTTCTTTCTTCTTCTTCTTCTTCTGCTGCTGCTGCTGCTGCTGCGTCCCCCCCCCCCCCCGGTCAATATCCGGAAGCTTTGATTTCTTTGTGGCTGGAGAGAGAGAAAGAGAGAGAGAGGGAGATAGAGAGAGAGAGAGAGAGAGAGAGAGAGAGAGAGAGAGAGACTAAGCAGCACATCTTCCTCCTCGAGTGACACTCTCATGCGGGAAAGGTTTGATCGGCGGCGAGCTTGAGAGAGCGTGTTGTTTCTCGAAGAAGCGATCGCATTAACGTAAAGAAACAAGGATCAGACCGATATCGGTTTGTCGATAACTGGGATTTGATCGTCCACCTCTGTCCTGTATGATGGAGTCATGACGTTTTATTTTCTCTCTTCTCTTCTTCTCACGTTTTATTCATTCATGTATTTGTCCGATTATGTTTCTTTTTATCTTCATCTAAAGGCAGCAATGTCTCCCAGAGTTTCTCTACTAATTGAACAGGTGTGATGTCACCCTGCCTTAAAGAGCTGCTGATACTAAAAAGAACTTCATCAGTCTGGTTTCAGTGGAGAGACTGAGTTGAGGAGGAACACACACATCTCGTCCTCTTTGCACTAATTCCCTTTTCAGTGTCTTTCCCCGTAGTCCCAATCCCCTTTTCTCATTCTACACTGGCTAACATATATTGATCTTCAAGAAGCATTTCTATTGGACATTGGTACCCCTGAAGAAAAAAATCACCCGATTGGTTAAACTGCCCCATTGTTACATCACCAATATCAGTTATGTGTTTGGTTAAATTCATTCCAGGGTGTAAAAATGGAGTGAGTACCTCTCCACTACACACAAGGGGTTTGGCAAGGTTAGTTTCAAGATGTAATCCATTACATGATTAAAATTGTAATCCCTTTTGAAATGCAATAGATTACTCAAATGATCATACTGCTGAACCACTAGCACCCAGTGTTTCAGTCAAATGCCTTTTTGCCTTCAAACATTTTACTGCGTAGTCTAAATATCTGCAATTTAGATATCTGTACTCTGAGATCCTGCGTTTTTCTTATTTCTGTGTCAATAAGTAATTATACACACACACACACACATACAACAGTCTACTCTATTTCCTGTAATAAAGTCCATCGAGCTGAGCATCCTCTCTGACCTGATTCTCTGACCGGGATCTCGTCCATATCTGCCAGACCAAACCAGTTAAATTTCCAGAGGCCCCTGTCCTCTATTATAGTTTTAGTCTCCCATGATGCTCTGAATGCTGCTTCAGAGGCTTTTCCACCCTGATGAGAAGAAAACTCTGGGGGGGGGAAACACTGAATACTTTGAATTTATGGCATATAAATACTCAAAATTAAAGATATTGAACATCGGGTCAACATATCATCAGGACTTAAGCTTAAAAATATTAGGTATCGGCCTTCAAAAGCCAAAATCGGTTGACCCCAAAATCCATTTTGTTGCAAAAGCCGATATCGTCTATTGACAATGCATTACTAGTTTGATTGATATCACCTGGAGAAAAAACATGATTTATAGAAATGAATGCAAGCAAACTCTTCAGCTGTCATATTAGTATTATGGGACTACAGGGAGTTTCAGTTTCTATACATTTACCTTTAAATATGACCCAACCACATCTTCAATTCACTGTCAACCAGATTTCATAGAGAAACTACAGTCATAACAACAACTCGCATCGTTTTACAGTACAAGGACTTCATCTACAAAGCAATGAGACATAAAACAGACAGTAAATGATATGTATTACTCTACAAATATGCATTCAAAACGCTCCCGATCGAGAAATATGATTCCATCGGCGATTTTCTAAAAGGCAAATTTTTGGCACGGCACGCTAGAAACTCTTTACCATGACTTGACTGCGGATATAATAATCTTTTAGAGCCAATTTGTTTGCTCTCATGTTCGTTTAAACCCTCGTTTTGAAGTGGGAATATCTAATAGCGAGTTAAGATGCAGATTAATTTCGCCGCATCTTTGCCTAAAAAAAAAAAGTTTTTGGCGTTGTTCCTCTCTCTCCTCTCCCCCCCCCGTGCCACGACGCACCCGTTTCTTCTGGTTAAATTCATTTGTTGTGTCTATTTACAGTTAATATGTTTGCTTATTCATCTCGTCTCTTTATTTTTTAATGAATTGAAAATCCACCAGAGGGATCCGCCAGGCAATGAAACTTTAAAAAAAAACGTCTTACAGTAGCAGAGAGAGAGAGAGAGAGAGAGAGAGAGAGAGAGAAGAGGGGGGGGGGAGAGAAAATATTTACGTTGAAGCGGCGGCCACGCAATCTCAGAAGATCCTCAAATGTAGGTTAGAACGGCAAAGTTAATATGCAAATGTCCTTATCTGCCGGGACTCACAAACACAACCGGCGTCCTGATTGATTCAATAAACTGCTTTTATCTTTCAAAGTGTTAATTAGGAGAGATGGGCGCTCGCTTTGGATCTCCTCGTTCCGCGGCGCGTTCGAGAGCTTTAAGACAAAGAGGAACTTTTCCTCCCCTCGCATCACTGAACCCACTCGCTCCTCTTCTTCTTCTTCGCCTTCTTCTTCTTCTTCTTTTACAGTTTTTTTTTTGGGGGGGGGGGTATGTTGTTGTTTCTGAGGCTCAAAGCTTTTCTGTAACAGTGAAACAGCCTGATTCAGTCGGGTTTGGCTTTTTATTAAAAATGGGAAATTAGCCGGTCCATGCCGTCCAGCTCTGATATGATGCAGTTTGATTGATTACATATTTATCGTATAATTGATTGATTGATTGATTGATTGATTGTATAATTGATCAATACTACACTGGCTGTCTATGGGACAAGCTGTACCTGTGGCAGAAGAAGAAGAAACAGTGGAAGACTTCTTTTTCTAGTTATTATTATTATTATTATTCTGGGTTTCAGTGTTTTAGTGTCCCATGACGGTCTAAATGTTGTTTCAGAGGTTTTCACACTTCAAAATTCACAGGGGAAACAGTGAAAACAGTTTAATTTTTAGGTTTTTTTTGGTCATGATGACCAGTCAAATGTACAGATATTAAATATCGGCACAAAATATCAGCTAATAATAGTAATAAACTTTATTTATACAGCACCCTTCATACATAAAATGCAGCTCAAAGTGCTTTATAATAAATAGATTTTCTTTTTCTTCTTTTTTCCTGCCCTCCTTCCATTCTTCCTCCCTTCCTTCCTTTCTTCCCTTCCTTCCTCCGTCCTTCCTTGCCTTCTTTCATCCCTACCTCCGTCCTTCCTTTCTCTTTTTCTTTCTTTCTTTCTTTTTCTCCCTCCCTCCTTCCTTCCCTCCTTCCCTTTCTTTCTTTTCCTGCCCCTCTTCCTTCCTTCCTTTCTTTCCTCCCTCTCTCCCTTTCCTCCTGCCTTCCTTCCTTCCTTCCCTGCCTTCTTTCATCCCTACCTCCTTCCTTTTTATTTTGTTTTCCTTCCCTCTTTCCCTTTCTTGCTGCCCCCTTCCTTCATTTCTTCCTTCCTTCCTTCCTTTCTTTCCTCCCTCTCTCTCTTCTTTCCTGCCCTCCTTCCTTTCTTCCCTACCTCCTTCCTTCCTTTCTTTCTTTGTATTTTGTGCAGGTTTACAGGTTATTAATGAGTCATTAATGGAAAGTTCCTGTCTCCCTGAATTTGACATTAAATTAGAAAGCAAGGAGTCAAACATTAAGGAGAGTTTAAGGGGGTTTTGATGGTGTCTCCTCCATTCATAACTCCCTTAACTCATTTTAAGGGGATTTTGCATGAAGTAAAGGATGAATTAATGTAAATGTAAGGTTATTTTAAGGGATTACTGCTTCATAGAGCTGCCTTCTTCCGCTTTGCTGGAGACAAATTCCGTGACGCAGGAGCTGACGCACCCGCCGGGCGAGGTGCGTTTGTTTCTGTCGGGTTTCAGAGGTGGAGAGGAGAGGAGAGGAGAGGAGAGGAGGGTGGAGCGGGTCGGAGTCGGTGACGCAGGTGCAGCGCTTGGCTCCGGCTCCCAGGCAGGAACCGGTTTGTGTGGTTTTTTTTTTTTTTTTTTGGACCAGAGTTGCTCTGAAGCCCTACAGGGCAGAAGAGTTCACATGGCGAGGCGACATATTGGCTAGCTGCGTGCCAGTGACCGACAAAAAAAACAAAAAAAAAAAACAAAAAAAACAGGGATTCCCCTCCGGTCAGGGGAACCACAACATGAAATATTAGAGCTGCCAAAGCCCCTGAAACTAAAACCTCCCCCCCCCCCCCCCAAATAAAAAAAAAACCCTGGACTCGACTGGAAGCTTCCTCACGGTTTTTCCCCGAGTTTTGATCTCATCCGGTCGGTCGGACACTTTGAGGGAATATTTTTCTCTCCCCGCCGTCCCAAAGCAATCTGAATAATTTTATAACTGCATATTTTAATTCTCAATCTTATCTTTGATGTCTTATTTGTGTGATTATGTCTCCCTGCTCGCAAAACAACCAACACGCACCGACTGTCAACCACTCTTGGCACTTTTTTCTTTTTTTTTTTTTTTTTGCCTTTTGCGCACGGTTGGGACTTTTTGGAGGGATCAAAGCAGAAATCCCCCGTGCTTCACTTCAAGTAAACATGAAATGAAGAGATGAGGAAACTTAAAAAACATTGTTCGAGTGCGGCCTTATTGAATCAAACACTAAAACTTATTGAAGCAAAAACCGACAGACTTTGTTAAGTTATTTTATTTTTGAATTATCTGATTTTAGGATTTTTTTTTTTTTGTGAAATCATCTCACTGCACTGGCAGATAATTTCACTGGTTTCAACAAATGTGACTTTTTTTTTCCAGGAGAATGTAACTTGTTTCAGGACATTTTCTTGGAGAAAGTTTCTTGTTTCCAAGATTTTCTTCATTGTTTTATGATGATTTCTTGAAAGAAGAAGTCATATTGGCATGAATCAAGTGAAATTTACTGAAAGCAGCAGATTATCTGCCAGTGCAGTGAGAGAATTTGCCTCAAAATATCATGAAAATAAGCTGATAGATCTGGAGACAAGTCACTGGACAGCTTCGTCTTTTTTAAACAAGTCATTTGTTTTTCTTCTTGTTTCCTGCCCTCCTTCCTTCCTTTCTTGTATTCTTTCTAAAAGCTTTAAAATCTGGAGAAAAAAAAATCAAAACTTATTTATTTATTTTAGTGTACCTGCAGAGACTTTTCATGATTTACTTTCACCAACTTCGGTACCAAATTGATCCGGTTCACCACCTAGAACAACACAACGAGTCGATTAGTCATATTGGCATGAATCAAGTGAAATTTACTGAAACCAGCAAGATTATCTGCCAGTGCAGTGAGAGAATTTGCCTCAAAATATCATGAGAATCAGCTTGATAGATCTGGAGACAAAATCACTGGACAGCTTCGTCTTTTTTTAAACAAGTCGATAATTTTTTGTTTTTGGAGGCGGCCATCTTAACCCGAGCAATTAAAAGCCGGGGCGAAGTGCGAAGGCGGCAGAAAGCGTGCAGTGGCGGCGGCGGCGGCGGCGAACACGCCACCTCTAATTATTGACTGGCCCCCGGCCGCCGGAGGAAGAGCCTTCATTATTCTTCTTTTCCTGCGGTAATTTGTATTTGCCTGACATTCATCATATATTGTCGGTAACCTTTAATTCATCTGCTGTTAGCACTTTTGTCTGCTGAAGTCAGGCTCCGGGCCGGCCGGGCTTCTTTCCTGATGCGCGCTCAAACTTTTAAATTGGCGTTGTGTGTTTTCCTGCGTCGCTCGCTGCGTCCGAAACACTCACTCACACACACACACACTGCTCGCTCACACTCTGGATGTGACATATGTGAGAGATGTGTGTGTGTGTGTGTGTGTGTGTTGATAAGACACATCAGTGTGTGAGTGAGTGAGTGTGTTGTTCAGAAGAGAGAGGTGATAAAAGTTAAACGGGAAAGTGAGAGAGATGGAGAAATCAGAGAGATTACTGAGCCTGGAATGGTCCACCTTTCCCTTCCTTACTTCCTTCCTTATTTCCTTCCTTCCTTCCTTCCTTCCTTTGTTTCTTTCTCCCCTCCTTCCTCTCTCCCTTCCTTCACTTCCAGCCTTTCTTCCTTCCCTGTCTTCTTTCTTCCCTGCCTACCTCCTCCTGTCCTTTCTTGCCTTTCTTTTCCCACCCCCCCCTTTCTTGAGGTGGTGAAAGTGAGCCTGGAATGGTCTACCTTCCTTTCCTCCTTACTTCCTCCTTCCATTCTTCCTCCCTTCCTTCCTTCCTTTCTTCCCTTCCTCCGTCCTTCCTACCTTCCTTGCCTTCTTTCTTCCCTACCTCTGTCTTTCCTTCCTTTTTGCCTTCTTTCTCTTTTCTTTTTCTCCTTCCCTTTCTTTTCCCACTTTCTTTCATTCCTCCCTCTCCCCTTCCTTCCTGCCTTCCTTCAATTCCATCCTTCCTTCCCTGCCTTCTGTCTTCCCTACCTGCTGTCCTTTTGTTTTTCTTCTTGTTTCCTGCCCTCCTTCCTTCCTTCCTTCCTTCCTTGTATTCTTTCTAAAAGCTTTAAAATCTGGGGAAAAAAATCAAAACTTATTTATTTATTTCAGTGTACCTGCAGACACTTTTCATGATTTATTTTCACCAACTTCGGTACCAAATTGATCCAGTTCACCACCTAGACCACCACCATCCGTTTCTGCGATTGGCAACTTATCCGAACCGTCCTGCATGATGCGGTAAACTCCTCCCATCTGGCTCCTCGCGAAGCTTAAAACAAACACTTCCGATTTTCTTCTCTCCCTCCCTGTGACCCGGGTCTGCACGCCTCCCTGTCCTTACTCCACCTTCATCTCCTCCTGGGTCATGTGAAGCTGTGTAAACACGCTCCTCGCCGCGCAGCATACTAATGTCCCGTCCAAAGATCAAAGGAGTCTCGGTAATTCCTGCAGGTTATTTCAAAGGCCGGAGCGGCGGGGAGGAGCTTTTGTCAGCAATTTCCTGCCCAGAGCCAGACCCACTTCACCCCCTTTTTCAAGTTTTTTTTTAAAGAGAGTGAGCAGTTCAATCCTCTTTCTATGAAGTTTTCGCCCGATTCAATGCTAGACTGCGGTCCACAGATGGGACCTGACCCTCCACATCCGGCACCGGCTGCTCCTTCTGGGTTCCCAAGATGTTTTCCAAACATGAGGAGCATGTTTACAGGATCAATTTTGTTTCTATGTAAAATGAGTCTCTTCCATACCTGTAGTACTTGGACCCACAGGCAATATTGGCTCCGGCGAGTCCGGCTCCAAAAAGACTCCAAACCGCCCAACTCCATGAAGTCAATGGGCAGTGGTGGAAGAAGTACTGAGATCTTTTACTTCAGTAAAAGTAGCAATACAACAATGTAAAGATACTCCATTACAAGTAAAAGTCCTGCATTCAAAATCTTACTTAAGTAAAAGTACATAAGTATTGGCAGCAAAATGTACTTAGAGTATCAAAGTAAACGTACTCATTATGCAAACTGTCCCCATTTAGAGAGTTATATTTTTCATAAATTATTGGAATATTAATACTGATTTATTGACATACATGTACATGTAAGCAGCATTTTAAATTTGTCAACGTGAAGCTAATCTTAACAATTTAGCTATACTTTTGGGCAGTCTAATCTATAACAATGCTATTTTATAGTTATTTTATTTAAGGATGTTCAAATGTTTTAAATATAAAATATTGATCTGAAAAGTAACTCGGAATTATAGCTGTGAAATAAATGTAATGGAGTAAAAAGTACAATATTTCCCTCTAAAATGTGGTGGAGTATAAGTACAAAGTAGCATAAAATGGAAATACTCCAGTAAAGTACAAGTACCTCAAAATTGTACTTAGGTACAGTACTTGAGTAAATGTACTTAGTTACTTTCCACCTCTGTCAATGGGACCACAACCCAACTTCTCACTCAAAATATCAGTAATCAAATTTTTTCCACAAGAGGTTTTGGTCTCAGCAGCTAATTTCACTTCTTCTAATATGTGTCCTTATGGAAATTTCCAAAATAATTGCGTCGTTAACGGGATATAACGGTTATAAAACAGGGATGTTTTATAACAATGTGATTGACAGGTCGCCTGTCCAGTGATTGACAGGTCGTCGATTACGGACCAATAGGAGGCGGAGCTGTGGCTCTGTGTCGACCCTAGGCTTCGCTCTGGCTGCTCCGGCTCCAAAAAATGTCAACATGGTGGTGACCGAAAACCGGAAACCGCCCTTCAGAAACCTCTGGGTGACGTCACACGGGAGTCATTCCTATGTAGGGTCCTATGTTCTCCAGATTTATATGGCACATAATGGGAACATGACAAAGGGTCCTATGTTCCCAGGGTCCTGTGTTCCCCAGTTCTAGGGTTAGGGTTAGGGTTTGGTTTAGGGTTAGGGGTTAGAGACCTTCACAATCAAATAAAATGATAACCATTGGTTTTGTTGTGTTTATATAGCTGTTTTGAAGCCTTGTTCCAATAAAAAAAAACTGGATAATATTTATGAAAAATTTTAGCTTGAAATGGGTCAATTTGACCCGAACACAATAGGAGGGTTAAGTGTGTTAACAGAATATTGAACTGGGGAACATAGGACCCTGGGAACATAGGACCCTGGGAACATAGGACCCTGGGAACTTAGGACCCTGGGAACATAGGGCCCTGGGAACTTAGGACCCTGGGAACATAGGACCCTGGGAACATAGGACCTTGGGAACTTAGGACCCTGTCAACATAGGACCCTGGGAACCTGGGACCCTAGAAACATAGGACCCTGGGAACATGGGATCTTGGGAACTTAGGACCCTGGGAACATACGCTCCCGTCACACTCACTACTCCATCTGGTTTTATAGTCTATGATTCGGACAGATACTGTTCGACACACCTGATTGGACGGTGGATGTAGGGAGACAAAGCTACTTATGACGAGCGTTACAGAGCGACAACAACGACCAACATGGCAGCCGGCAAAGGAATTTGATGATATCAAGCTAGATTTAGAGATTTCTTTAGTCCTTAAAAAAAACTTAAATAGCAAACAGTGATGAAGACTGAGATT
>NW_027284541.1:0-12500 GCF_046629955.1 Centroberyx affinis | reverse complement strand
CTCAGCTGTGTGTGAAGCAGCAGCAGGTCAGTGTGTCTGCAGAGAGAAGGTGGAGGGACGAGCCTGTGACCACTGCCAGGTACACACACACACACACACACACACTCACACACACACACACACACACACACACACACACACACACACCACACACACACACACACACACACCACACACACACACACACACACACACACACACATTTTGTGTAACAAAATTTAACTGTAATTCATATTGTGATTTTTTAGGTGTCATGAATTAAAGTTTCTGAGGATTTTACTTGTTTTACTATTTTTTAAATTTTTTTGCTAATTTTTAAAATATTTGTTCAATATCATTGTATCTTTACAAAGTTTATGATTATAGATTTTTATTTTTTTATATGATCATGGATTTGTATAGTTTTTTCTTTACTTTAATTTTTAATGGTTCATTACTTTTCTTATATATATATGTTCTTTATATTTAATTTTATTTTTTGTTTTTTCATAGTTTTTATTTTACTGTATTTTTCATGGGTTTTTTTATGTATCTCCAATATCATCATGTTATTAAATCTGAATGTGTGTGTGTGTGTGTGTGGTGTGTGTGTGTGTGTGTGTGGTGTGTGTGTGTGTGTGTGGTGTGTGTGTGTGTGTGTGTGTGTGTGTGTTCAGGTGGGGTTCTTCGGGCTGCAGAGTGGGCGGGGCTGTCGGCCCTGCGGCTGCAGCCAATCAGGCTCTCTGTCTGAGTCATGTGACGAGGAGGGGCGGTGCCGCTGTGTGGGGGGCGTGGCCGGGGACAAGTGTGACCGCTGCGCACACGGGCACTACGGTTTCCACGGCAACGGCTGCACAGGTACAGGCCTGCACAAAACACACAGCGAGAAACATCCGGAAACATAGAAACAGGAGATACTGGACATGCTGGCTGTTGATTGGTGGAATTTCTCTCTTTCCCAGAATGCAACTGTGCTCACACGCGGGGCAGCTGTGACCCGGACAGCGGCGAGTGTGTCTGCCCCCCCCACACCCAGGGAGAGACCTGTGACCGCTGTGAGGCGGGACACTGGGGTCACGACCCCGTCACAGGCTGCAAGGTGCACACACACACACACACACACACACACACACACACACACTCACACACACACACACACACTCACACTCACACACTCACACACACACACACACACACACTCACATACACTCACATACACTCACACTCACACACTCACACACACTCACACTCACACACTCACACTCACACTCACACTCACACACACACACTCACACACACTCACACACACACTCACACACACACACACACACACTCACACTCACACACTCACACACACTCACACTCACACACTCACACTCACACTCACACTCACACACACACACTCACACACACTCACACACACACTCACACACACACACACACACTCACACACACACACACACACACTCACACACACACACACACACACTCACACACACACACACACTAACTCCTCTCTCTTCCTGTTCCTCCAGTCATGTGACTGCAGTGCAGCAGGAAGCTCCGCCCCCCAGTGCGATCCGACCAATGGCGCGTGTCCGTGTCGGGAGGGGTTCTCGGGCCGGTCGTGTGACCGCTGCGCCCCGGGTTTCCACGGTTACCCAGAATGCACGGCGTGCGGCTGCGATGTGGCGGGAACCAAGACGGAGTTCTGCAACCAAACACTGGGAGTCTGTGACTGTCTGCAGGCTGGAGAGTGTGTGTGCAAGGTACTGAGTGTGTGTGTGAGTGTGAGTGTGAGTGTGTGTGTGTGTGTGAGTGTGTGCAAGGTACTGAGTGTGTGTGTGAGTGTGTGTGTGTGCAAGGTACTGAGTGTGTGTGTGAGTGTGTGTGTGTGCAAGGTACTGAGTGTGTGTGTGAGTGTGTGTGTGTGCAAGGTACTGAGTGTGTGTGTGAGTGTGTGTGTGTGCAAGGTACTGAGTGTGTGTGTGAGTGTGTGTGTGAGTGTGTGTGTGTGTGTGTGTGTGTGCAAGGTACTGAGTGTGTGTGTGTGTGTGTGAGTGAGTGAGTGTGTGTGTGTGTGAGTGTGTGTGTGTGTGTGTGTGTGTGTGAGTGAGTGAGTGTGTGTGTGTGTGTGTGTGAGTGTTCATGTTCATCTGCTCTGTTCTCATTTATGTTCTGTTTTAGGCCAAATGTTTCTATGATCTGATCTGATCTGATCTGATCTGATCTGATCTGGTCTGGTCTGGTCTGATCTGATCTGATCTGATCTGGTCTGGTCTGATCTGATCTGAAAAATTTTTCTATGCGTACCATATATAGTGCCTATGATCTGAATGACCAACACTCCTCTCCCTGTGTGTGTGTGGTGTGTGTGTGTGTGTGTGTGTGTGTGTGTGTGTGTGTGTGGTGTGTGTGTGTGGTGTGTGTGTGTGTGTGTGTGTGTGTGTGTGTGTGTGTGGTGTGTGTGTGTGTGTGTGGTGTGTGGTGTGTGTGTGTGTGTGTGTGCAGCCCGGCGTGGCGGGCCGGCGGTGTGAGGAGTGTGTGTCGGGTTTGTTCGGTCTGTCGGCTCTGAACCCGTCCGGCTGCTCCGCCTGTTTCTGCTCCGGTCTGTCCAGCATCTGTGAGGAGCGGGGGGGCATGGTCCGAGTGCAGGTGAGTCTCACACACACACACACACACACACACACACACACACACACACACACACACACACACACACACACACACACACACTGGCCCCTATCAAGCAAGTCAGAATAAAGCAGTGATCTGGTCCCTGGATAGACAATGAGATTTTAGAAACTATTAAATTAAGAAACGGGGCAAAGCCGTTATTCAGGAGGAAGCTGAATACAACAGATACAAGATTCTCAGAAGATGAAGACAGATAAAGGATTACATCACTGACCAGATTAAGGAGAATAAAAATGATCCTAAAAAGCTCTGGAAGGATTGAAGGAGTTAGGTTGCGGAGGAAAAGACAATACCTCTAATAGACCCAGTAATAAAGGTCTGGGTATAGATGGGAATATTAAGTCTGATCAGGACAAGGTGGCAAACAAATTCAATTTATTCTTTTCTTCAGTGGCGAGTAAATTAGTGCTGAAACTCCCTCCAGGCTCAGGGACATACGGTGATGCTTATATTAATAAATATTACTCCGACCTCGGAGGACAAGCGGCTTCATCCACTGCTGATGTGACAGAAGGGAAAGTGAAGAAAACCAGTAAAGCCACAGGCTGGATAACATCCTGGGTAAGTTCCTGTGATGCCTCTGAACAGATTTCCCCTTTATAACCCGTATCATGAACCTTTCACTGGAGCAATGCAGATTCCCCAAGGACATGAAACACTCTGAAACCACTCCGCTGTACAGAAAGGGAAGCAGGTCTGACCCAGGCAACTACAGACCTGTATCCATCCTCAGTGTGGCATCGCTGAGCTCGGCTTCTCAGGATCTACCCTCTGCTGGTTTGAGTCCTACCTCTCAGGGAGATCCTTCAGAGTGTCTTGGAGAGGGGAAGTGTCTAAATCCCACTACTTGTCCACAGGGGAACCTCAAGGGTCAGTGCTTGGACCCCTTCTCTTTTCATTATACACCACCTCATTGGGTGCAGTGATCCGCTCACATGGCTTCTCTTATCATTCATATGCTGACGATACCCAGCTCCTCCTGTTGTTCCCGCCAGACGACCCCACAGTCTCGGCGCGGATATCGGCATGCCTCGCCGACATCTCGGCTTGGATGAAGGAACGCCACCTTCAGCTTAACTTGTCAAAGACTGAGCTCCTTGTCATCCCAGCCAGTCCCTCTATACAACAACAAATCAGTATCCAGCTCGAATCAACTGAGCTCATACCCACAAAGTCTGCCAGAAACTTGGGTGTCATGATTGATGACCAGCTAACCTTCAAGGAGCATGTGACTTCTGTTGCTCGGTCATGCCGATTTGCTCTATACAATATCAGGAAGATCAGACCCTACCTGTCTGAGCATGCAGCACAACTCCTGGTTCAGGCTCTTGTAATATCACGCCTTGACTACTGCAACTCCTTCCTGGCAGGGCTCCCGGCCTGTACTTTCAAACCTCTGCAGATGATCCAGAACGCGGCGGCGCGTCTGGTCTTCAACCCCAACAGAGCACATGTCACTCCGCTATTCATATCCCTCCACTGGCTCCCAGTCGCCCGCATCAAGTTCAAGTCCTTGATGCTCGCCTACAAAACAATAACCAAAATGGCTCCGACCTACCTGAACTCCCTCATTCAGGTCTACGCTCCCTCCCGCTCACTACGCTCTGCCATGGAGCGGCACCTGGTGCTGCCACCTCAGCAAGGCCCTAAGTCTCTATCCAGACTCTTCTTCTGTGGTTCCTCCTCTGCCACCTCAGCAAGGCCCTAAGTCTCTAGCCAGACTCTTCTCTTCTGTGGTTCCCCGGTGGTGGAACGAGTTGCCAAACTCCATTCGATCCGCAGAATCCCTCTCTATACTTAAGAAAAGGCTAAAGACCCAGCTCTTTAGCGAATACCTCCTTTCATAAAAAAAAAAAAAAAAAAAAAAAAAAAAAAAAAAATTTTGATGCACTCTACGCATTACCTCATAGCACTGCCTTGTAGCACTCCCTCGTAGCACCTATGTCCTGTTGGACCAGAACTTAGCTTGTTGCACTGTCTCGTAGCACCTTTGTCCTGTTGGACCAGAACTTAGTTCTATAGCACTTACTCTCGTTGTTCTCTCCTATCTAGAAACTTGCTTGTGTTGTATGCAAATCTCATGTGTAAGTCGCTTTGGATAAAAGCGTCTGCCAAATGTGAAATTGTAATCAAAAATCCTCCAAAATGTGGCTCATGAGCAGCTTTATGAACATCTAAGCAAGCTCAGGTTTCAGAAAAGCATACTCTACAGATTCCTCTACAGATTTAATAAAAAAAGGCAGTTGATGAAGCAAAGCTGTGGACGGAGCTGCTTGACCTACAGAAAGCCTTTCTACTGTGTCCTGAGCTGCTGATCACCACACTGAAGGCTCAGCAGCTCTGGCATGGCTGAGGTCTTACGTCACATAGGGAGCAGACAGTGGGAGTACATGGCCATCGCTCAGAAGCCCCCCCCCCACCCCCCCACCCCCCCGCCCCCTAAGCTGCGGAGTCCCCCAAGGCAGTGTGCTAGGCCCCTTGTTGTTCCTAGTGTATATAAATGACATGAAAGAGGCATGTAGATGTGACCTGATCCTGTATGCAGACGACTCAGCTCTGGAGGTCGCTGACAAACACTTGGCTCAGCTCAGGAAAGGTTCAGTGAACAGCTGATCAGTGTACGGCTCTCTGATAATAAACTCTCCTCACACCTTGGGAAAACTGAATCAATTCTGTTTGGCTCCAGATTAAACAAAGCTAAGGATTTCAAAATACATTGTGAGGTAATGACGTCTCCTTTAAAACATCTGAGCTGAACACTAGAGGCAATGCAGGGGAAGAGGTACGGCCCGGGAAGTGGAAGGAAACGTGAACGCTGTGTCACTCACACACACACACACTCACACACACACTCACACACACTCACACTCACACACACTCACAC
Organism: Centroberyx affinis; assembly: GCF_046629955.1. NCBI lineage: Eukaryota > Metazoa > Chordata > Actinopteri > Beryciformes > Berycidae > Centroberyx > Centroberyx affinis. Next base: position 6,940 of record NW_027284541.1, on the reverse strand, counting down.
ACACACACACACACCTGATTTCTCCATTGAAAATAAGGAGAAAGGGATCCAGTGACTTAATTATCCATTAGAGGTAATCTAATGGATCACTCTCTCTCTCTTTCTCTCTCTCTCTCTCTCTCTCTCTCTCTCTCTCTCTTTCTCTCTCTCTCTCTCTCTCTCTCTCTCTCTCTCTCTCTCTCCCCCCCCCCCCCCCCCCCCCCTCAGATCCCCCTGGGTGGGTCAGTGTTGTCAGTAGTGCGTCAGTCTGACCTGCAGGAAGTGATGTCAGGAGTGTTCCAGCAGGGCGGAGACTCTCTGCTGGACGTCCGGCGGCTGCAGAGCGAGCGGCGGGACGTCCCGCTGTACTGGAGACTGCCCAGGCGCTACGAGGGCCAGCAGGTACTGCTGGGTTCTACTCTACTGGGTTCTACTGGGTTCTACTGGGTACTACTGGGTTCTACTCTACCGGGTTCTACTGGGTTCTACTGGGTACTACTGGGTTCTACTCTACTGGGTTCTACTGGGTTCTACTGGGTTCTACTCTACTGGGTTCTACTGGGTTCTACTGGGTTCTACTCTACTGGGTTCTACTGGGTTCTACTGGGTACTACTGGGTTCTACTCTACCGGGTTCTACTGGGTTCTACTGGGTACTACTGGGTTCTACTCTACTGGGTTCTACTGGGTTCTACTGGGTTCTACTCTACTGGGTTCTACTGGGTTCTACTGGGTTCTACTCTACTGGGTTCTACTCTACCGGGTTCTACTGGGTTCTACTGGGTACTACTGGGTTCTCCTCTACTGGGTTCTACTGGGTTCTACTGGGTTCTACTCTACTGGGTTCTACTCTACTGGGTTCTACTGGGTTCTACTCTACTGGGTTCTACTGGGTTCTACTGGGTTCTACTCTACTGGGTTCTACTGGGTTCTACTCTACTGGGTTCTACTGGGTTCTACTGGGTTCTACTCTACTGGGTTCTACTGGGTTCTACTCTACTGGATTCTACTGGGTTCTACTGGGTTCTACTCTACTGGGTTCTACTGGGTTCTACTGGGTTCTACTCTACTGTGTTCTACTGGGTTCTACTGGATTCTACTCTACTGGGTTCTACTGGGTTCTACTGGGTTCTACTCTACTGTGTTCTACTCTAATGTGTTCTACTGTGTTCTACTGTGTTCTACTCTACTGTGTTCTACTGTGTTCTACTCTACTGTGTTCTACTCTACAGTGTTCAACTGTGTTCTACTGTGTTCTAGTCTACTGTGTTCTACTGTGTTCTACTCTACTGTGTTCTACTGTGTTCTACTGTGTTCTACTCTACTGTGTTCTACTCTAATGTGTTCTACTGTGTTCTACTGTGTTCTACTCTACTGTGTTCAACTGTGTTCTACTGTGTTCTACTCTACTGTGTTCTACTGTGTTCTACTCTACAGTGTTCAACTGTGTTCTACTGTGTTCTAGTCTACTGTGTTCTACTGTGTTCTACTCTACTGTGTTCTACTCTACTGTGTTCTGCTGTGTTCTACTGTGTTCTACTGTGTTCTACTCTACTGTGTTCTGCTGTGTTCTACTGTGTTCTACTGTGTTCTACTCTACTGTGTTCTACTCTAATGTGTTCTACTGTGTTCTACTGTGTTCTACTGTGTTCTACTCTACTGTGTTCTACTGTACTCATCACAGTGTTGTGTGTTGCGTTGTGTAGTTGCTGTCTTACGGCGGCCTGCTGTCTTACATCATCACCTTCTATGCGGAGGACGGGTCCGGACTGGCCAATCGGGAGCCTCAGATCCTGATGAGGGGCGGGGCCTTGAGGAAGCTGGTCATATACACTGACATGGTCGCCCCCGGCAACGGTGTCAGCACACAGCATGACATCCCCCTGACAGAGGTACGGCACACAAAACATCTTTGATGGAAACTTCAGCAACATTTCTGTTTCTGCTGTCTGATGATGGTGTGTGTGTGTGTGTGTGTGTGTGTGTGTGTGTGTGTGTGTGTGTGTGTGTGTGTGTGTGTGTGTGTGTGTGTGTGTCACAGCACCGGTGGAAGTATTTTAACTCGGTGTCGGAGAAGCCGGTGAGTCACGCCGACTTCCTGTCCGTCCTCAGCAGCGTGCAGTTCATCCTCATCAAGGCTTCGTACGGGACGGGCCTGCAGCAGAGCAGGTGCACACACACACACACACACACACACACACACACACACACACACACACACACACACACACACACACACACACACACACACACACACACACACACACACACACACATCAGACCCTAATCCGTGTTCGTTGGTCTGACTGACATGTTTTCTCTGGCAGAATATCTAACATCACCATGGAAACGGCGGTGGAGGCGGAGGAGGCGGGGCCAGAGGGGTCAGAGGTCAGAGGGGGCGTGGCCAGGCTGATCGAGTCCTGCGTCTGTCCACCAGGATACGCTGGACTGTCCTGTCAGGTAACACACACACACACACACACACACACACTGAACACACTGAACACACACACACACACACACACTGAACACACACTGAACACACTGAACACACACACACACACACACACACACACACACACACTGAACACACACACACACACTGAACACACTGAACACACACTGAACACACTGAACACACACACACACACACACACACACTGAACACACTGAACACACACACACACACACACACACACACACACTGAACACACTGAACACACACACACACACACACTGAACACACACACACACACACACAGACACTGGAATACAAGTTTAAATCACTAACTTGTCTTTCTTTTCTTTTATCTCTCTCTCTCTTTCTCCTGTCTCTCTCCTCTCTCTCTCTCTCTCTCTCCCCCTGTCTCTCTCTCTCCTGTCTCTCTCTCCCCCTGTCTCTCTCTCTCTCCTGTCTCTCTCTCCTGTCTCTCTCTCTCCTGTCTCTCTCTCCCCCTGTCTCTCTCTCCACCTGTCTCTCTCTCCACCTGTCTCTCTCTCTCTCCTGTCTGTGTAGGAGTGTGTTCCAGGTTATTTCCGGCAGCCTCAGTCTGAGTTGTCTCGGGGTCAAAGGTCGTTTGTTCGGCCCTGTGTTCCCTGTCGCTGCAGCAACCACAGCCAGAGCTGTGATGTGGAGACCGGAGCCTGCCAGGTACACACACACACACACACACACACACACACACACACACACACACACACACACACACACACACACACTAGGCTAGACAACAGGCTAGAGCTGATTTTAAAGTTCTTCTTTTAAGCTACAAATCTATAAAGATTCTGGTGCCAACATCTTAATCTGAGAAGATCAGGCCTACAGAGCCAGTGGAGCCCTGCTCTCTGTGTCCCAGAGGTAACAGAGTTAACGGGAGTTAACGGGAGTGAACAGGAGTTAACGGGAGTAAACAAGAGTTAACGGCAGTAAACGAGAGTAAACGGGAGTAAACGGGAGTAAACGGGAGTTAACGGGAGTTAACGGGAGTGAACAGGAGTTAACGGGAGTGAACAGGAGTTAACGAGAGTTAATGGCAGTAAACGAGAGTAAACACGAGAGAAAACGGGACTAAACAGGAGTAAACGAGAATTAACGGGAGTAAACAGGAGTTAACGGGAGTAACCGGGAGTTAACGGGAGTTAACGGGAGTTAACGGGAGTTAACGAGAATTAACGGGAGTAAACGAGAGTTAACGGGAGTAAACGGGAGTAAACTGGAGTAAACGAGAGTTAACGGGAGTAAACGAGAGTTAACAGGAGTAAACAGGAGTTAACGGGAGTTAACGAGAGTTAACAAGAGTTAACGGGAGTTAACGGGAGTTAACGAGAGTTAACAAGAGTTAACGGGAGTTAACGGGAGTTAACAGGAGTGAACAGGAGTAAACGGGAGTAAACGGGAGTTAACAGGAGTAAACGGGAGTAAACAGGAGTTAACAGGAGTAAACGGGAGTGAACAGGAGTTAACAAGAGTTAACGGCAGTAAACGAGAGTAAACGGGAGTGAACAGGAGTTAACGGGAGTGAACAGGAGTTAACGAGAGTTAATGGCAGTAAACGAGAGTAAACAGGAGTAAACAGGAGTTAACGGGAGTAAACAGGAGTGAACAGGAGTTAACGGGAGTGAACAGGAGTTAACGAGAGTTAACGGCAGTAAACGAGAGTAAACGGGAGTAAACAGGAGTTAACGGGAGTAAACGGGAGTGAACAGGAGTTAACGGGAGTAAACGAGAGTAAACAGGAGTTAACGGGAGTAAACGGGAGTAAACAGGAGTTATCGGGAGTAAACAGGAGTTAACGGGAGTAAACGAGAGTTAACGGGAGTAAATGGGAGTTAACGGGAGTAAACGGGAGTTAACGGGAGTAAACGAGAATTAACGGGAGTAACCAGGAGTTAACAGGAGTAAACGGGAGTTAACAGGAGAAAACGGGAGTAAACAGGAGTAAACGGGAGTAAACGACAATTAATGGGAGTAACCAGGAGTTAACGGGAGAAAACGGGACTAAACAGGAGTAAACAGGAGTAAACGAGAATTAACGGGAGTAAACAGGAGTTAACGGGAGTAACCGGGAGTTAACGGGAGTTAACGGGAGTAAACGAGAATTAACGGGAGTAAACGGGAGTTAACGGGAGTAAACGAGAGTTAACGGGAGTTAACGGGAGTAAACGGGAGTTAACGGGAGTAAACAAGAATTATAGGGAGTAAACGGGAGTTAACGGGAGTTAACGAGAGTTAACGGGAGTAACCGGGAGTTAACGGGAGTAAACAAGAGTTAACGGGAGTAAACGGGAGTAAACTGGAGTAAACGAGAGTTAACGGGAGTAAACGAGAGTTAACGGGAGTAAACGGGAGTTAACGGGAGTTAACGGGAGTAAACGGGAGTTAACGGGAGTAAACAGGAGTTAACAGGAGTTAACAGGAGTTAACAGGAGTAAACAGGAGTCACCAGGCTCAGCTGGTGGCAGAGTGTTGTCATATGAATGTTGAGATGGTGATAATGCACTTTAAATAAATCTAACTTTACTTGACAGTAGAGTGGATGCAGTGCTGCACTGTATGGATGGAATAACAGCCCCCCCCCCTCCCTCCCTCCCCCCACAGCGGTGTCAGCACCACACCACCGGGCGGAGCTGTGAGCTCTGTGCCCCAGGGCATTATGGGAACGTCACCGGATCCATCAACGACTGTTCGCTGTGCGCCTGCCCCCTGCTGGGCAACAGGTGGGACTGAGCTCTGCTCTACTGTGTTCTACTGTCTTCTACTGTGTTCTACTGTCTTCTACTGTGTTCTACTGTGTTCTACTGTCTTCTACTGTGTTCTACTCTACTGTGTTCTACTGCCTTCTACTGTGTTCTACTGTGTTCTACTGTCTTCTACTGTCTTCTACTGTGTTCTACTGTCTTCTACTGTCTTCTACTCTACTGTGTTCTACTCTACTGTGTTCTACTGTCGTCTACTGTCTTCTACTGTCTTCTACTGTCTTCTACTGTCTTCTACTGTGTTCTACTCTACTGTGTTCTACTGTGTTCTACTGTCTTCTACTGTGTTCTACTGTGTTCTACTGTGTTCTACTCTACTGTGTTCTACTGTGTTCCACTCTACTGTGTTCTACTGTGTTCTACTGTCTTCTACTGTCTTCTACTGTGTTCTACTGTCTTCTACTGTCTTCTACTGTCTTCTACTCTACTGTCTTCTACTGTCTTCTACTGTGTTCTACTGTCTTCTACTGTCTTCTACTGTGTTCTACTCTACTGTGTTCTACTGTCTTATACTGTCTTCTACTGTGTTCTACTGTCTTCTACTGTGTTCTACTGTCTTCTACTGTGTTCTACTCTACTGTGTTCTATTGTGTTCTACTGTCTTCTACTGTCTTCTACTGTGTTCTATTGTGTTCTACTCTACTGTGTTCTACTCTACTTCGACTGTACTACAGTTAGTGAGTACAGTCAAACACAGTAGAACACAGTATGTTCTGTACTCACTAACTTCCATTCTGTTATGTTGTTTTCTGTTGTCTTAACTCAAACTAACTGACAAACCACCTCCACCTCTCTGTGTGTGTGTGTGTGTGTGTATGTGTGTGTGTGTGTGTGTGTGTGTGTGTGTGTGTGTGTGTAGTTTCAGTCCTACCTGTGTGTTAGAGGGAGCGCTTGGTGATTTCCGCTGCACAGCCTGCCAGCCGGGGTACGAGGGGCGCTACTGTGAGAGGTGAGACACACATCAATCAATCAATCAATCAATCAATCAGTTAATAACATACAGATCTCCATGTTGACTCACTCTCAGCTTCTGTCTGCAGTGAGAAAGAAGCTTTAGCTTGTTAGCTAGCTAACTAGCCAGCAAACACACTGATGTTAATGTGAACATGCTAACGCTAGCTGCTACTAGCTACGTTAGCTAGTGTGCTAATCAGATGTGTTAACAACAAGACAGTGATGTTAGCTGAGCAGATGCTATGGTTAGCTAGCTAACAAGCTGACATTATCTAAACACTAAATCAGTCAGAAATGAACCGTCTGGTCAGTTCTGTTGACAGAAACACAGTCAGCTGTTCAGAGCTGAGGACCTCCAACATGGCCGCCAGAGGGTGTGATGTCACCTAACTGTCCCCTCCCTCCTCCAGGTGCTCTGTTGGTTACTACGGTAACCCGTCGTCTCCGGGCGGGCGCTGTGTGGCGTGCGGCTGCAGTGTGTGGGGCTCTGTGACCCCCCTCTGCCACCCGCTCAGCGGACACTGTGACTGCAGGGCCGGGGTCAAAGGTCAACTCTGTGACCGCTGTGACGACAGGCACATCCTGCAGGGAGGAGAGTGTGTGTGTGAGTACTGACACACACACACACACACACACACACACACACACACACATTCCTCTCTCTCTTTGTTCATTTTAATTCATCTCTTTCAGTTCAGTTCCTTCATGATCTTCATGATGTTTCATGTTTCATGTCATCAAAATGTTTT
>NW_027284540.1:0-7500 GCF_046629955.1 Centroberyx affinis | reverse complement strand
GAGGTTAAAAGTGGGCGGGGCTTGTGTGCAGGGGGGTGTGTCCACACGCTGACCGGCCACCAATCACTGACCAGCGGCATGGAGCTGCGGGAGAACATCCTGGTGTCCGGGAACGCCGACTCCACCGTCCGAGTGTGGGACGTCCGGACCGGACAGTGTCTGCACACACTGCAGGGTGAGTGTCTGTGTGTGTGTGGGAGAGAGATGGAGAGAGAGAGAGAGAGAGAGAGAGAAACTTTCCTGTGAGGTGAAGGTTGTGTGTGTCACAGAGAGAAAACAGTGAGAGTAGGATGAAGGTGAGAGTTACTGTGTGTGTGCGTGTGTGTGTGTGTGTGTGTGTGTGTGTGTGTTGATGACACCCTCTATCTTGTTGCCTATTCAGCACTAAAACACACAATGGACTGCAGTCCTCTGAGGGAGAGAGAGAGAGAGAGCAAGGGGATAGAGGAAAGAAAGAAAGAGGAAGAAAACTAGAGATAGAAAGTGGAGGCAAGCAAGGGATAAGGAAGGAAGGATGGAAGGAAACGAGGGGTAGAAAGTGAGCAAGGGGATAAGGAAGGAAGGAAGGAAGGAAGGAAGGAAATGAGGGGTAGAAAGTGAGCAAGGAAACAAGGAAACGAGGGGTAGAAAGTGAGCAAGGGGATAAGGAAGGAAGGAAGGAAGGAAGAAAACGAGGGGTAGAAAGTGAGCAAGGGGATAAGGAAGGAAGGAAGGAAATGAGGGGTAGAAAGTGAGCAAGGGGATAAGGAAGGAAGGAAGGAAGGAAGGAAAAGAGGGGTAGAAAGTGAGCAAGGGGATAAGGAAGGAAGGAAGGAAGGAAGGAAGGAAGGAAATGAGGGGTAGAAAGTGAGCAAGGGGATAAGGAAGGAAGGAAGGAAGGAAGGAAGGAAATGAGGGGTAGAAAGTGAGCAAGGAAATAAGGAAGGAAACAAGGAAACGAGGGGTAGAAAGTGAGCAAGGGGATAAGGAAGGAAGGAAGGAAGAAAACGAGGGGTAGAAAGTAAGCAAGGGGATGAAGAAGGAAGGAAACTAGGGATAGAAAGGAAGCAAGGGGCTAAGGAAGGAAGGAAGGAAGGAAACTAGAGATAGAAAGGAAGCAAGGGGCTAAGGAAGGAAAGAAGGAAACTAGGGATAGAAAGGAAGCAAGGGGCTAAGGAAGGAAGGAAGGAAACTAGAGATAGAAATTGGAGGCAAGCAAGGGGATAAGGAAGGAAGGATGGAAGGAATCGAGGGGTAGAAATTGAGCAAGGGGATAAGGGAGGAAAGAAGGAAAAGAGGGGTAGAAAGTGAGCAAGGGGATAAGGGAGGAAAGAAGGAAAAGGGGTAGAAAGTGAGCAAGGGGATGAAGAAGGAAGGAAACTAGAGATAGAAAGTGAAAAAGAGAATGAGGAAGGAAAGAGGGAAAAGTGGGGAAGTGAGTGTGAGACAGTTCCAGTGTGTGGAGTCTCCAGTGAGGAGGTCAGAGGTCACAGTGTGATGTGTGGAGTCTCCAGTGAGGAGGTCAGAGGTCAGAGGTCACAGTGTGATGTGTGGAGTCTCCAGTGAGGAGGCCAGAGGTCAGAGGTCACAGTGTGATGTGTGGAGTCTCCAGTGAGGAGGCCAGAGGTCAGAGGTCACAGTGTGATGTGTGGAGTCTCCAGTGAGGAGGCCAGAGGTCAGAGGTCACAGTGTGATGTGTGGAGTCTCCAGTGAGGAGGTCAGAGGTCACAGTGTGATGCGTTTCCTCCTCCAGGTCCCAACAAGCACCAGTCTGCGGTGACCTGCCTGCAGTTCTGCAGAGGCCTGGTCCTGTCCAGCTCCGACGACGGGACGGTCAAACTGTGGGACCTGCGTACCGGGGCCTGGCTGCGGGACGTGGTGGCCCTGCAGAGCCGGGGATCAGGTACACACTGACACACTGACACACTATACACTGTACTGCACACACACACACACACTCTACTGCAAACAAATGACGAGACAGACAACAGACTTGATTCTAACGTCTGCATTGGCCTCCATGTTAAAACATGACAACAGAAACACTAGAGAGCTCCAGTTCAGCTGCTGGAGGAGTGGAGCAGTTTGACAAGCAGCAAGAGTGGTAGTGCTTATTAGGATGCTGCCCAGTGGTTGCTAGGTGATTACCAGTGGATGTTAGGATGTCACCAGGTGGTTGCTAGGTGATTACCAGTGGATGTTAGGATGTCGCCAGGTGGTTGCTAGGTGATTACCGGTGGTTATGAGGATGTCACCAGGTGGTTGCTAGGTGATTACCGGTGGTTATGAGGATGTCACCAGGTGGTTGCTAGGTGATTACTAGTGGTTGTTAGGATGTCGCCAGGTGGTTGCTAAGTGATTCCTAGAGCTTGTTAGGGTGTTACTAGGGAATTGCTAGTGGTTCTTAGGGTGTTGCTTGGTGGTTGCTAGGTGATTCCTAGAGCTTGTTATGGTGTTGCTAGGTGGTTGCTAGGTTGTTACTAATGGTTCTTAGGGTGTCGCTAGGTGGTTGCTAGGTTGTTACTAATGGTTCTTAGGGTGTCGCTAGGTGGTTGCTAGGTTGATACTAATGGTTCTTAGGGTGTCGCTAGGTGGTTGCTAGGTTGTTACTAATGGTTCTTAGGGTATTGCTAGGTGGTTGCTAGGTTGTTACTAGTGGTTCTTAGGGTATTGCTAGGTGGTTGCTAGGTTGTTACTAGTGGTTCTTAGGGTGTCGCTAGGTGGTTGCTAGGTTGATACTAATGGTTCTTAGGGTGTCGCTAGGTGGTTGCTAGGTTGTTACTAGTGGTTCTTAGGGTGTCGCTAGGTGGTTGCTAGGTTGTTACTAATGGTTCTTAGGGTGTCGCTAGTTGGTTGCTAGGTTGTTACTAGTGGTTCTTAGGGTATTGCTAGGTGGTTGCTAGGTTGTTACTAATGGTTCTTAGGGTGTTGCTAGGTGGTTGCTAGGTTGTTACTAATGGTTCTTAGGGTGATGCTAGGTGGTTGCTTGGTAATTACTAGTGGTTGCCAGGTTGTTACTAGGTGGTTGCTAGGTAATAAGTTGTGGTTTTCAGGGTGGAGGAGAGATGCTTCCAGCTGGTCCACTAACAGACCGACTGTAGCTCTCTGTCCCAGGACCCTAGAGGACCTGAGCTCCTGTAACACACACTACAGTCGTCCTCTGTGATGTCACCCGTTCTCTGTGTCAGCAGGCTCTTTCATTCATAACAAATGGATGTGTAGTGGCTCTAAACCAATCACGTGTCTTCCTTCCCCGGACAGGCGGCGTGGTGTGGCGAATCAGAGCGTCCGACACTCGGCTGGTGTGCGCCGCCGGCAGCCGGAACGGCACCGAGGAGACCAAGCTGCTGGTGCTGGACTTCGACCTGGAGGAGCGCAAGAGAGGAGCAGAGTGATGTCATCAAACAGAGACCAGGGGAGGGCGGGGGGGGGGGGGGGGGTAAAGACTAAAGACTCTGAATTTCACTTTGAGGAATATCCACACACACACACACACTCTTCTCTGACCAAAGTGATGGCTGGATCAGACAGACAGGTATGAATGTTACAACATGTTCTTAGTGACAGACAGACAGACAGACAGACAGACAGACAGGCAGACATGTCGGACACAGCCTGGTCACCTGGAGGGACGACAGGACAATATGGCCGCCACGACCCGGACGGACCGAAGTGACCTCCGACCAGCCGGGTTACGCAAAAACGGACGACACTACTTGGACAAAAAAAAACAATATGGCCGCCGCACCCCCCGGACACAGACTGGGGGAGCTGTGGCAACAGATGAATGTCGGGACGGACGGATGGAGCGATGCGATGGATGTACGTGGTTGCTATGGCGACAAGTGAACGCTTGACGGACAGACAGATGGATACATGGAGTTTTTTTTTTTAATCAACAAAAGGATTATAAGACAAAATGGACGGACAGATGCACAATTTTGTCGATGATGATGATGATGATACAGGCCAGCGAATCGGCTTCTGAGGCTGAATGTGATTGGCCGCCGAGGAGAGCCAATGGGAAGGGAGGGAGGAGGGAGGGGGAGGGAGGGAGGGGGGGGGGGTTGTCTCTTACTGCTGCTGAACCAATGAGGAGGTCAACGCTGTTTTTTTTTTTAAACCAACCAATCAAAACTGTACCAAAATCTTAAAGGCCCGAGGAACGCACGGGGCAACTTTTTGAGGCAACGCAGACAACGGGCAACGTTGCCTTGAGCGCGGGGGATGAAAATGAATGTAGATCAGAGAAGGAGATGAGCAACGGTTTCATTCTAAAACACTACATGGGGGGGAAATGTTGTTGCCTGATGTTCATTGCTCAACATTTCTCCCCCCCCCAAAAAAACCGGTTGCTCCCTTTAAAGAGAGTTGCCGGTTGCTCAGTAAAGAGCTCACCATGGCAACAAACAGTGAGGTTTACATTCACTCATTTTTTTTTTTTTACCTGCTAACGGAGGAGTTTCCCCCCACGTATATCTGTCGGCTGGCCAAGTTGCCCCGTCTCCGTTGCCTCTAAATGTTGCCTGTGCGTTGTGGCCCTGCAGTACTGTAACATATCCAGTGTATAGCCGTCGGTTTCTAATGGTTTCGGGCCAGCGTGATTTCTGGTGGGGAAAAAAAGTTGCTAGTTTCCCCCGCCCTGGAGACTGGCTGCGGGTTGAAGAACAGTAGAAGAAGAAAGTCCTGTATGATCTAAACGCGTCCAGAGCCTGATAATCTGCTACTGCTTCCTGCTCCGGACCGCTTTACTGCACATGAAGCTTCCTCCCACCATTCATCTTCTTCTTCTTCTTCTTCTGCTCTTTTTTTTTTTGGTTAATAATACAAGTCTCTAGTCGAGTCTCTCCTGCCAGAAGTCAAGTTCAGAGAAACGAGGCCCCATAACAGTTTTATTACTTCTACACCAGCATGCTTCTTTGATTTGGCTTTTCCATTTTTTTGGGGGGGTCATAAAGAAGACTCCAGTGCAGTCACTCCTGCCAAAAGTGGAGTTAAGTGCAGAAAAGTAGATTTATTGACTAACTCACTTTTTCAACGATTAATCCGATCGCTCTTATTCCAACTCGTTTCACAGATTTATCTTGTAATTTGAAAAAAACAGTATTCGTAAGAAAAAGAGGTTTATTACGCACAGATTCCCCTTTTTTTTTTCAATGATTTATCTTGTAGTTTTGGATCCAGTCTAGTTATTTTAAAGTGCAGTAAAACAAATTTCCATAAGAGCTGCAGGTTTACTGCACACCTAGTTACAGCTAGTTTCTAATGTAATCTCTAGTCTAGTTGCTCCTGCCAAAAATGGAGTAAAGTGCAGTAAAAAAAAATCCCTCACATCCATTTGTTTCAGCGATTTATCTTTTTAAATTTTTTTTCTGGCTCAAAGGGTCACTGCAGCTGTTTTCCTCAGCTCATGAAATATAAAAAAAAAAAGATCAATAATTAAAAACAACTCGCCCCTACCAGTGATTAAAGTGGATAAGCTGCCGTTGCCAGGCAACGCTAACAGCCAATAAGCAGAAGGTCGGGGTGATACTTCCTTCCCCCGGCAACAAGTCTCACGTCCAGGAAGCAGGAAGCGGCGTCACTTCCTCCGCAGACGCGAGGCTCTGGAGCGCCCGGCGCCGTCTGATGATGTAATCATGTAAAATACTGTAAATACAGAGAGAATGTACATATTCAGCTTTTTTTATAAGAAGAACAGAACATATTGTCGTGGTGGAGCGGCCTGCAGGGAGCGGGATGGAGGATGGATCTGGATCAATAAAGATGAGTTTTATAAAGCGCTGTGTGTTTTCGACTGCTTCATTCTGTCAAACCTAACGCTGGATATTCAGGATTTTACTGTTTGAGTCATTATTTAAAGGTTGAATGAGTATTGGTAACACTTTACAATAAGGGTCACTAAGTTAAGGAAACCCCATCAAAACCTCCTTAAACACACCCTTAATTTGTGACTCTTTACTTTGTAACTTAATGTAAAAATCAGGGAGAATTCAGGAACTTTCCATTAATAAACCAGGTAACACTTTACAATAAGGGTAATCATTTACTAATGGTGTTCATGTTAACTAAGGTATTAATTTATACATTAATAGTCTTTATAAACTATCAAATAATGTATAAATTAATACCTTAGTTAACATGAACACCATTAGTAAATTACACATTAGTTAACTGTTAGTTAAGGGTTAGTTAATGCTTATTAAGCATTAACTAACCCTTAACTTAGTGACCCTTATTGTAAAGTGTTACCATAATATTATATGACCAGTAAATATCAGCAGGTTCCTGGATGTTAGTGAGTGAAACAAAGTGAACAGATTTCTGCAGTCAGAACCACAGGAGTGGGTCGAGGCTGAAGGCTGAAGGCTCCTGCCACACCAAGGTCCATTCAAAAATCTGGCACTTTGTTTTTTCCTCGCTTATCGACAAAAAACACACATCAGAAAATATAATGTGAGACTTTATTACTGATCTGTAGGGTGTGCTGGTGAATTCGGCGTGTATATAATCCTCCAATCAGCTCGGGTTTTAACGGACCGGCCCGAGACTCCTGACCCTCCGTACGGTCCAAAACTCACAAAATGTTGTAAAACCTGACAGAAGGTTGGTTGTTGATGTGAAACAGTCCAGCCTGCCCACCATGCTGATGATGGTGTCGCTCTGCGGAGGGCAGAGTGTTGTTGCCGTGACAACGCTGAACGACAGAGGCCAGCACTGGACCAGAAACTACACATAGACCCTTTTAAACAATATTTTAAAGCGTGGAAACCTACAGTATTGTGAGCATTTTAATCTTTCAGTGTTTTCATTTGAGCTCTAATTTAATGAAGGGGAAGACTGTCTGGCCTCCCTGGAGAAATAAAGGTTCAAATTAAAGTCTGCTGCAGTCACACAGCTTGTGTGTGTGTGTCATCCAGGCTCTTTGCCCCCCCCCAAAAAAAAAAACCTGATCGGTAGGTTGCCATAGCAACGATACCGGAGGCAGCACACCACCCGAACATCAGAGGCAACCAACGGCTTTCCTTAAAACCTACAACTGACTTTAAAGTAACAGAGAGAGAGAGACTGAGACAGAGAGACTAAGACTGGGAGAGAGAGAGAGAGACTAAGACAGAGAGAGAGACTGAGGCAGAGAGAGACTGAGACAGAGAGACTAAGACAGAGAGAGAGAGTCTAAGACTGAGACAGAGAGACTAAAACAGAGAGAGACAGAGAGAGAGAGAGACTGAGAGAGAGACTAAGACTGAGAGAGAGAGAGACAGAGAGAGACTAAGACTGAGAGAGAGAGACTAAGACTGAGACAGAGAGACTAAGACTGAGAGAGAGACTAAGACAGAGAGAGAGACAGAGAGAGACTAAGACTGAGAGAGAGACTAAGACTGAGACAGAGAGACTAAGACTGAGAGAGAGAGACTGAGACAGAGACTAAGACTGAGAGAGAGACTGAGACAGAGACTAAGACTGAGAGAGAGAGACTAAGACTGAGACAGAGAGAGACTAAGACTGAGAGAGAGAGAC
>NW_027284539.1:15000-20284 GCF_046629955.1 Centroberyx affinis | reverse complement strand
TGATGATCTTACCCGTGTGATCTCCACTGTACGCATGCCAGCATCTGTCACTGCGCGCACACACACACACACACACACACACACACACACACAAAGAAAGAGAAAAATAGAGTGATTAACATTTAACCAGGCAGTACTGAAAGCCTCAGAGTGTCAGTGGTAAACACACACACACACACACACACATACACACACACACACACACACACACACACACACATACACTGATACAGACAGTTTCCAGTTTCCAGTCAGTTGTGAAGCTAACAGCTGTGTGATTGGTATTTAAAAAAAAAAAACATAACAGGATTGAGACAATTAGGATCAACAGCAATTATCAATATTATAGGATCAATATCAGTTAATTAGTGGTTAATGAGGGTTTCATACCCCCCCCCTTCCATTTTCTCTATTCTTTGCTCTAGATTCTTTGCTGTATGCTGAAACCTCGTTTCCCCACAAGATCAATAGCTTCATCTAATCTAATCAATATTATTAATATCAGTTATAGCTTTAAGGTGTGAAATGTCAGATCAATACAACAGGCAGCTCATGTTGGAACTGCTTCTCTCTGCAGACTGACAGTCAGTCAGAGGTTCAGAGTTCAGACTCTGTTGTCATGGTGATCAAACTGACATGTTAGTTAGTTAGTTAGTTAGTTAGTTAGTTAGTTAGTTTTGTTTATTATCCTGTTGGAAACTCTCTTTGTGTCTGTGGCAGCTGTCAGACAAACACGACCACAACAGACAGGACATTACAATTAAAGACAGACAGAGTGTTCCACATCAACATCACCAACAATCAAGAATTAAGTTCAACAAAATGCAAGTGACACACAGCTCATATCATCAGGATGTGTTTAACAGAGCTATACTGGAAGGCATAAAGGATCTCTGGGCACGGGACGTCCCGGCGCCTCCGTCCTGATGGTGAACGCTCATATTCACCACAGAGAGAGTGTGATACGCTCTTTCCCCGCCACTCAGGACTCACAGAGCAGTGTCACACTCTGTTGTTGCTGACCCGCAATCTTGCTAGACATATTAACAATAGGGTTGGGCGGTAATACGGTAATATGGTGTCCCGGGGTATTTGAAAATAGCAACGGTGTCCGTTTCATTACCGTCATAAAAACAATTCTGCTGCCCAATGTGCTGCATATAAACGCCTTAAGAGTGTTTATCCAGCACCACCGTCTTGTTCGTTTTAAAGAGAGAAGGACCAGGTCGGCTAATCGAGCCATGTTATGATTAGCCCCGACAGCAGTGCCAGGCAGACAGCGGTGCCGGTCCTTCTCTCCTTTTACTGCCCATCTCAGAATCAATCACCCGCTAACCGCTGTGAGGATGAACATCTCGTCCAGTTCAAAGCCCCCCCGCTGCTGCCGCTGCCCAAGCAGGACCATCCACTGTAAATATCTAACGTTTGCTATTCCGTTCTGATGTTGTTCAGAGAATAAAACTGGAACATGTATCACATGTGTGAAAATCACAGTTGAAGTGCACTGCAGACACCTTGTGGCGGGAAACGGTAAAGCAGCGACTACATGAATTCATCATTTGGAATCGGCGGCTCCCTCCAAGCCCTACAATGTGATTTTTAATCAGACGGTAATACCGTATACCGCGGGAAAATTTGGGGAAGGGTTAACGGTGTCAAAAATTGGATACCGCCCAACCCTAATTAACAATCTTATTGAGTTTGTTCTTGTTAACTACAGACAGTGAGAAATACCAGGCAATAAAGCAGAAAGCTAGAATCCTCTCCACAAATGAACGATAAGAGAGAAACGTTATCTGTCCACTCCAAACTGCTGAAGCTTCTGCATGAAGTATAGTTGTTGTAATCCTTTCCTGTAAATGACTCCTGTGTTTAAATCCCATGACAGTTTTTTTTATCAATTACTGTCCCTAGATATTTATATTCATTTACCACTTCAGTACAGTCAGCATCAACAGCTACTTGTTGGTGTGTCCTTCTACTCGCTCTGAAATCAAAACCATTTCCTTAGTTTTCTTGGTATTTGGCTGAAGAAACCTGGCGTGACACCGATTAACAAACTCATCCACTCATCCACTCATCACTCATCCACTCATCCACGATCCTTTGTTTCATCTTCAGTGATCAAACCAACAGTCACTGTGTCATCAGCAAATTTAACATTGAAAACATCAGAGGAGTTCGCCCGACATCCATCTGAAACACTGTTAGATAAAGCTGCTGCTGATGAACGAGCATTTCCGGGTCCATTCTGCTGCAGCTTCAACGGACCAGAATGCAATGCAGCAACAAGACAGGGTGAGGTTTGAGTAAAGGGCGACTCACTTCTCAACTGGAAAAACCTTCACTGTTTATCTCTCTCTCTCTCTCTCTCTCTCTCTTACTGCCACATTCTCTCCCTCTCTCTCTCTCTCCCTCCCTCCCTCCCTCTCTCTCTCTCGCTCCCCCTCCCTCTCTCTTACTGTCACATTCTCTCTCTCCCTCTCTCTCTCTCTCTCCCCTCTCTCTCCCTCTCTCTCAGTCACATTCTCTCTCTCTCTCTCTCCCTCTCTCTCACTGTCACATTCTCTCTCCCTCTCTCTCTCTCTCTCTCTTCCTCCCTCCCTCTTACTGTCACATTCTCTCTCTCCCTCTCTCTCTCTCTCTCCTCTCTCTCAGTCACATTCTCTCTCTCTCCTCTCCCTCTCTCACTGTCACATTCTTCTCTCCCTCTCTCTCTCTCTCTCCCTCCCTCCCCTCCCTCTTACTGTCACATTCTCTCTCTCCTCTCTCTCTCCTCCCTCCCTCTTACTGTCACATTCTCTCTCTCTCTCTCCCTCTCTCTCCCTCCCTCCTCTTACTGTCACATTCTCTCTCTCTCTCCCTCCCTCCCTCTTACTGTCACATTCTCTCTCTCTCTCCCTCCCTCCCTCTTACTGTCACATTCTCTCTCTCTCTCCCTCCCTCCCACTGTCACATTCTCTCTCTCTCTCCCTCCCTCCCTCTTACTGTCACATTCTCTCTCTCTCTCTCCCTCTCTCTCTCTCCCTCCCTCCCCTCTTACTGTCACATTCTCTCTCTCTCTCCCTCCCTCCCTCTTACTGTCACATTCTCTCTCTCCCTCCCTCCCTCCCACTGTCACATTCTCTCTCTCTCTCTCTCCCTCCGTCCCTCTCCCTTACTGTCTCTCTCTCTCTCTCTCTCTCTCTCTCTCTCTCATGTAAAACCCACAGCAGAATGTAACTAGTTCCCTCCTTCTCTGGTGGTTGTTGAAAGGCATTCTGGGAAATGTAGTAAATGCCAAACTGCAGCAGGAGCAGACAGGCGGGTGGAGGTTGAAGTCAGCGTCCCTACCTGTGTTGTTAGCAGAGGAGGAAGTGATGTCACCGGCGGCCTTCCTGCTGTTGTTGAGGGGCCGGGGGTCAGCGGAGGTGGCGGTGGGGGGGTCGGAGGTCGGGGGGTCAGAGGTCGGGGGGTCAGAGGTCGGGGGTCGCGGGAGGGGCGGAGCCACAACGCTGGAGCTGTTCCCACTGACATGACTCATCTGAGAGGGAGAGAGAGGTGAGACACACACACACACACACACACACACACACAGCTGACACACACACTAAGTAATTACACAAACATGCAACCATTAAACCTCATGTTGCATAAACGTGCGCACACACACACACACACACACACACACACACACACACACACACACACACACACACACACACACACACACACAACACACACACACACACACACACACACACACACACACCTGGCTTCCCTGTGAGGTTCGTCTGGAGGAAATCCAGGAAGCTGCTTTGAGTCGGCCGAGGTCCAACAACACCGGCCCCCGAGCACACTGCAACACACACACACACACACACACACACACACACACACACACACACACACACACACAGACACACACACACACACAGTTTGAAGAATGAAGAATGACAGAAAGGACAGAGACCTGAACAGCAGCGTCCTCTAGTGGAGAGTTTGATCTCTGCTGGAGACAAATCTGCTTTCTCTTTATAAACAGAGAAATATCTCATAATGTACATTCATCTGCAGAGGTGGGGACTCGAGTCACATGACTTGGACTCAAGTCACAATTCAAATTGCTTGAGACTTGACTTGACTTGGGTTCTGGTGACTTGGGACTTGACTCTGATGTACTCTGATGACTTGAAAAGGTTTCTAAAGTCTTGACTTGAGATCTTGTGTTTGTGTAAATGACTTAGATTGAAAGTGATGAGATTTGTTCCAGCAGACGACTGAATTTAAATTCTGTTTTCTGAATTTGTATGGAATGATTGAATTTATTGAAGTTGAAACTGATTATAGAAATCAAACTCATGATGCTCTTACCAAGTTTTTATCCTATTAAAACCATATTGCACTGAAAAGTCCTAGATATTTAGTTTTCTTTAAGATATTAAATTGATACTGGACTCTTGATTTGTTCTGACTTGACTTGCTGTTCTACATTTAGACTTGAGACTTGACATTAATGACTTGGACTTGACTTGGACTTGACTTGGTAATCTGCATTTAGACTTGGGACTTGATTTGAGACTTGTGCCTCAAGACTTGAGACTGACAAACTTGGTCACACCTCTGGTAATCTGACCTAGTAATGTGTTAATATGAGGGAATAAGGCGGTGTGTGTGTGTGTGTGTGTGTGTGTGTGTGTGTGTGTGTGTGTGTGTGTGTGTGAGACCTTCAGTATGGCGGCCACAGTCTCCTGGGAGGCGTGTCTCGTGTCGTCTCTGTTGACGGACAGGATCTGGTCTCCCTGCATCAGCCGTCCGTCCAGCTCAGCTGCTCCTCCTCTCACCACCTCCGAGATAAACACACCGCTGCCGCTCCTGCACACACACACACACACCCACACACACACACACACACACACACACACACACACACACACACACAGAATATTCCAATATAGATCGCAATCAATATAGAATGTTTCCCCTTTACAACCAAGGCTGCTGTCAATCCTATTCACAAAAAAATCACAAAAAATCGCTATTATGCATGAGAGTGAATGTGCATCTTCCTCTGAGTTTTCAATATAAACAGGCTGGATGATCCATAACGCACCAAGACTGGAGTTATGATATCAGATGTCTGATTTAAGAGTTTTATTCCCTTGCTGTCGACGGCTCTTGAAGCTGATATTTTAGCTGTTATGTTTTCTTAAAACTGTGTCTGGTTTTCTGATTTTGTCTGTGTGACGTGTTCTTATGTTTTTATTACTAGTTTGTATTGTGAAGCACTTTCTAAGCTTCGTTT
>NW_027284539.1:5000-10000 GCF_046629955.1 Centroberyx affinis | reverse complement strand
CATTAGTTTCCACAGAATATAAATACAACAACTGAAGAGACTTTACAGAAGATAGATGTGCATCGTCTTCACAGTAACAGTCTAGAAGCTACACACACACACACACACACACACACACACACACAGAGAGTCTGGTGGTGTGAAGGTAAGCTTTAATTATTTTGCTGAACATCGTGATCAAAATGATTGATCACAAATGTTTGTCTCGGTTTCACGAAACAAAATGACATTTCTCTTCAGCGCAGTGTTTCTCAGAGTAGCAGCAGCTAGAAAGTCGTGTTTTCTCTCTTACTGTCTTCCTTATTGTGACTTTATTTACTAAATTCAAACGATGAATAATTCCTACTTCATTGAACTGAAGACAAACTGCAGAATTTGTGAACAGAATCAGGAACTAAAGTGTTTTCAGGAGTTTTCAGGAGTTTCCTCTCTAACGTTCCGTCAGGTTTCTCTGCTGCTTCAGCTTTGGTTTTGGTCACATGACGCACGCTGAGAATTCAGAGGCTGTGATTGGTCAGGAGTGATGGGAGCGCTTGATATACTTGATATATTCTTTCTTCATATATTAATCTTTGGCCGTGCACCTAAGGAGGATTTTTTGATCGAGTTGTGCTCGAACTTAGCGGAGTCAGCCCTTGATATCCCACACCGGGAAATATAACAAACACTTCAAAATGCTGAAAGACGCACAGCGGCTACAGCACCAAAATGGGCTTTTTTCAATTTTGTTTTACTACTTCATATTCTGTTTTACAAATGATAAAGGGAAAATCACGTCCTTTATAAATGTTGTAGTATCTGCCGTTTCTGACCAGCAAAACTGAAAATTCCTTCTATTTCCATTTTTCATTTGTGGATTTTGATGTGGATTTTTAAATTTCTGTTTCTGAAAAGAAAAGAAAATGACCAAAAAATACACGGACCACGAGGCTATGACTGTTCAACAGGAACGTTTTGATTTTGGGTTTTCGGGTCGGGTTTGGGCTTCAGATGTTGCGTTACAGTCGAGCTTAGTGTCGGGTCGGGCCTGAAGGTCGCGGGCTCAGGCTGGGCTCAGGCTGGGCTCGGGCTGGGCTCAGGCTGGGCTCGGGCTGGGCTCAGGCTGGGCTCAGGCTGGGCTCGGGCTGGGCTCGGGCTGGGCTCAGGCTGGGCTCAGGCTGGGCTCGGGCTGGGCTCGGGCTGGGCTCGGGCTGGGCTCGGGCTGGGCTCGGGCTGGGCTCGGGCTGGGCTCGGGCTGGGCTCGGGCTGGGCTCGGGCTGGGCTCAGGCTGGGCTCGGGCTGGGCTCGGGCTGGGCTCGGGCTGGGCTCGGGCTGGGCTCAGGCTGGGCTCAGGCTGGGCTCAGGCTGGGCTCAGGCTTAATTTCCAGGCCTGTGCAGACCTCTAATTATTAATCGTGGAAACATACAGTAAAATCTCGCTGTTTGATCATCGATGATTAATTCAGCAGCTCTACATGTAGAGTAGTGCTGTAAAATACTGAACACCTTATAAAACACGTTCACTTTACAGATGATGACAGGATATGGACAGATGTTTGGATATGTGGATTACTAGTTGTTCCTTTTAACCAAGGTTTAGCCCGGTTTAGGTGTTTAGCCCAGTTTAGGTGTTTATTCTGGGCTACATGTTTAACCCGGTTTAGGTGTTTCAGGTTTTGTCTGATGATCTAACTCCAGTGTTTTGTCGTTACCTGCTGCTCCAGTGGGGCCTTGGGAGCCTGCAGCTCACTGTCTGGAGAATCTGCAGCTTTCAGCTTCTAGAGGAGACAACACACACACACACACACACACACACACACACACACACACACACACACACACACACACACACACACACACACACACACACACACACACACACACAGCCGACTGGGTCAAGGAGAAGTGTCCATGTCCTGATTCAGTCAGCAGGAAGCAGCTTTCTGGGATATTTAGAACAAAACTCTCTCTCTCCCTCTCTCTCTCTCTCCCTCTCTCTCCCTCTCTCTCTCTCCCTCTCTCTCTCATTCCTAACAAAGTAACAACTAAGACTTTTCACAGTAACCTCTAAGATTTTGTTAGCTGATTCCTAAGTAATCAGTCAGACTTTGTTAATTGATTCCACTCCATCATTCCTAACTAGGGCTGGGTATCGGTACTCGGTATTTCGGTCGATACCTTTAAGGTATCGACCGAAATACCCCAGTACCAAATAGTATCGAAACGTCTCCAGTCAAACGATACCTGCATTTGATACTTTTTGTACACAGATCTAGAAAAAAATGACTATTTGTATGGTTTTGCTCGCAGCCAATCACCGCAAGCGTTCTTCAATTTAATGCGACGTGTGATTGGCCCGCTGCCGCAGCAGCTACAGCCCAGACAGTCTGTGGAGGTGAAGTCGATGGAGTTGGCAGTTCAGCGAGCCGAGATGCCACCAAAACTTTAAAAAAAAGTATTGAATGAAGTACTATCTAATATCGGTATCACTTTAAGGGTACTGGTATTGGTACTGGTATTGTAATGTTTTAAGCGATACCCAGCCCTATTCCTAATGCAGTAACAACTAAGACTTTGATAACTGATATCTAAGTAACTATTAAGACTTTGTTCATTCATTCTTTAAGTAACAACTAAGACTGTTAATAGATTCCTAAGACTTTGTTAACAGATTCCTAATGAAGTAACAACTAAGACTTTAATAGATTCCTAAGACTTTGTTAACAGATTCCTAATGAAGTAACAACTAAGACTTTAATAGATTCCTAAGACTTTGTTAACAGATTCCTAATGAAGTAACAACTAAGACTTTGTTAATAGATTCCTAAGACTTTAACAGATTCCTAATGAAGTAACAACTAAGACTTTAATAGATTCCTAAGACTTTGTTAACAGATTCCTAATGAAGTAACAACTAAGACTTTGTTAATAGATTCCTAAGACTTTAACAGATTCCTAATGAAGTAACAACTAAGACTTTAATAGATTCCTAAGACTTTGTTAACAGATTCCTAATGAAGTAACAACTAAGACTTTAATAGATTCCTAAGACTTTGTTAACAGATTCCTAATGAAGTAACAACTAAGACTTTGTTAATAGATTCCTAAGACTTTAACAGATTCCTAATGAAGTAACAACTAAGACTTTGTTAATAGATTCCTAAGACTTTGTTAACAGATTCCTAATGAAGTAACAACTAAGACTTTAACAGATTCCTAATGAAGTAACAACTAAGACTTTGTTAACAGATTCCTAATGAAGTAACAACTAAGACTTTGTTAACAGATTCCTAATGAAGTAACAACTAAGACTTTGTTAATAGATTCCTAAGACTTTGTTAACAGATTCCTAATGAAGTAACAACTAAGACTTTAACAGATTCCTAATGAAGTAACAACTAAGACTTTGTTAACAGATTCCTAATGAAGTAACAACTAAGACTTTGTTAATAGATTCCTAAGACTTTGTTAATAGATTCCTAAGACTTTGTTAACAGATTCCTAATGAAGTAACAACTAACACTTTGTTAATAGATTCCTAAGACTTTGTTAATAGATTCCTAATGAAGTAACAACTAACACTTTGTTAATAGATTCCTAATGAAGTAACAACTAACACTTTGTTAATAGATTCCTAAGACTTTGTTAATAGATTCCTAAGACTTTGTTCATAGATTCCTAAGACTTTGTTCATAGATTCCTAATCAAGCAACAACTAAGACTTTGTTAATAGATTCCTAATCAAGCAACAACTAAGACTTTGTTAATAGATTCCTAAGACTTTGTTAATAGATTCCTAATGAAGTAACAACTAAGACTTTGTTAATAGATTCCTAAGACTTTGTCAATAGATTCCTAAGACTTTGTTAATAGATTCCTAATCAAGCAACAACTAAGACATTGTTGACAGATTCCTGATGCAGTAACCACTATCAGATAGTTAACTGGTCCCAGAGGAGCAGCAGCTCCTGCAGCTCAGCACCTGGACTGAAGACTCGGCGTCTCTCAGACTCTTGGCGGCGCTGCTGCTGCTTCTGTTGCTGTTTCTGCCGAGCTGCTCGGCCTCTTCACCCGGCTCCTCCTGGTTCAACACAACACAGACGGTCAATACGCTTCAGAGCGTCCGGTCTGCCCAAAACTAACAAGAAGAAGAAGTCGGGCAGGTCTGCAGTTAGCAGCCTGGCTTTACTGGTGAGTCACAAATCTGATATCGGCCAGCTGTGTCTCCATCATGGAGGAACACTGGAGAATTCTGTTAGTTAATTAAGCAATATTACACTCGAGGGTGTGCGTTACCGTCATTATTGGCACGACAGTGATGCGGTCCGTAAGCATCACTGAAGTGGAGACACAGCTGGCCACAGTTTCCAGTTTCCAAATCGTGGCCAAGCTTTACCTTTACTGAACCAACACTTTAGTGACTCGTCCGCACAAACAATTTGTCTGATGTCACCTGGTGCGCTGCGTACAAACAGCCTCAGGATCTCACTGACATTCATTTGTATTTATTTGTATCTCAAGTCCAAATGTTGGAGGAAATCTTGACCGCGTGCAG
Organism: Centroberyx affinis; assembly: GCF_046629955.1. Lineage (NCBI taxonomy): Eukaryota > Metazoa > Chordata > Actinopteri > Beryciformes > Berycidae > Centroberyx > Centroberyx affinis. The sequence goes on along the minus strand of NW_027284539.1, from coordinate 5,466 downwards.
CGGGAAGCGGCGGGTCGAAGACGGGATCTGATGTGACGCTTCCTCTTCCTCCTCCACTTCACACTAAACTGACTGGGCTTGCTCCATTTGGACAAAATGCGTCTTGTCCTCTGTCTCATCCTCCGTCCCGAACAGTTAAAATGATCCTTCATGTCTCCTCGCCTCTGTCCTCCAATGAGGCGTGGCCGGAGGAGAGGCAGATGGATCCTCAATGAGGAAATAATGAGTGAAGATAACTGACGTGTCGTTATAAGCCCGCCTCCATACCGTCAGAAATGTGTAGAGAAAATTACAGATAACATCTACAGCTGCAAGCCCAAACTATTATGTTGTGTATTCTCTAAAGAGTAACAGGTTTTAAACCTTAGCCAAACATGTGTTAATTGTTACTGAATGTTGACATGCTGACAGCTCTGTTTGAGGCAGAAGGGACTGAGCTCATGATGTGACTCCAGGGACAGACGAG
>NW_027284538.1:0-18979 GCF_046629955.1 Centroberyx affinis | reverse complement strand
TCAACATTTCCAAGAATGTTTGTTTCAAAATGACCAAAGAAACAATCAAGCAATTCAACACATCCTTGAAAGCTCACTTTTTGTTTTCTGTTATTTCTTTTAGACAGTTTGTAAAGTTGATTCTTTAAAAGATTTATTTTGAGCCATATCATGGCGTACATACCAGCTTGTAAGAGCAACAATTACAGAAAAAGGTCATCACCATCACAAACCAACCACTACCCCATAAAACTGAATTGAGTCATTCCTTTAAAAAAGTCAAGTAGCACTATACCTTCTCCAAAGAGTGTAGATCTCCTTCCTCTTCAGGCCACCTCTGTGTTTGTGTTGGAGTGGTAAAGAGGACCAAAGACTGAGGCTCTGCAACATGTAAAAATGCTGGTGAAAAAATCCACGCTGAATGTTTAAACGGAATGTTTAAATCAGGTTGATGACCGCTTCTCTAATTCCCAAGTTAGATGGAGACTCCCTCATACAGCAGCAATAGGAAGCAGCTGCTATCAGTGCATGATTCTCTGCCTGCCAGGAGAGAAGAGCACAGCAGAGAAGAATACAGAGAGAGAGAAAGATAGAAAGAGAGCAGCAGCACATTGACCCATCCCCCTGCTGGCTCCCCATCACACACAGCTCTCATATGGCACAATGCATCGATCAAGCCAGGGTGTTTGTGCGTATGTGTGTGAGTGTGTGTGTGTGTGCGTGTGAGTTTGTGTGTGTGTGTGTGTGTGTGTGTGTATGTGTGACAGGAGGATGAGAAGCTGGTCTGATCATACTGAAGACAGTTGAAGTAACCACCATTCATGTAAATCCTGGTTTAAACTTGCTACCCAAGTTCCACCAGGACAGTGTGACAGAGCGTGAAATCTGTTTTTTTAGACATTCATTGATCTCTTTACTCTACTACTCGTAACCACAAGTTGCCAGAGGCAGGTTCCACCAGCTATGCCTGCCCCTCATTTGTGCTCTAATGAACTAAGGCCAAGTGTGTGTGTGTGTGTGTGAGAGAGAGAGAGAGAGAGAGAGAGAGAGAGAGAGAGAGAGAGAGAAAGACAGAGAAACTGCAAAATTCTCACTATCACTTCCTGTGATGCAGAATAGATGGCTGCTTTCAAGATATTTTTTTTCACAATATTAGCATAAGTTCTCTGACATACTCTGAGTACTGCAAAGTGGCTTTCATACGTGTTGATTTCTGTGTTTTTAATCCCCACCACCACTGGTACAACTGCATGTGAGCACCAGATGGTGGGCTGAGTACATGGGAGGTGAGAATGTGATACTGCCCGGTTGGTGCTGCTCCCCTTTGGGTACTTACAGAACGAGAGAGAGAGAGAGAGAGAGAGAGAGAGAGAGAGAGAGAAGAGAGGAGAGAGAGAGAGAGATCTTGTGGTTCTGAAGAGCACCAAACCTTTTAAACAGCATCATACTTGTTCACTGCTCAGCCTTGTGTGAGGAGAATTCTGTGAGAGGAGCACTCAGCCAGATAAAAGCCTCCCAGAGTTTATCATCTCATGCACAACTGAGCAGACAGCTGCACCGCCTCCTCTTTCCCTAATATTTCCCTGTGTTCAAGTATCATAACACCTGGCCTGAGTAGTATGGGTTCAAACCAGGTCAGAAGATGCAGAGACTTATAAAAGAGAAAGGCTTCCTGGATACCATCTAACTAGCTGGAATAAACCTTTACACTTATGGGTCATAGCACTTCCAAGGGAAACAGACCTTGGCTTCCCACCAGCTTCATGCATGTTGACATGGCATTACACTGAGGAAGATTTTGGTTATTTCTTTATTTTGTTGGTTTGTTTTATATGCTGTGTGGATATTTTCGGGGTCTTGATCAGTCATTTGCTGGGTCAAACCACATGGTTGTGATTACCAGCTGATTCACTGGGAGGGCCTTTAGCATCGTGGGAACCACAAAGCTAAATTGTTTTCTGAATGCAGCTCGGACAAAGAGACCTTTCAGTAAACCGTAGCATCAGAAAATGAAACCTGAAATGGAGGTCCGTATTTCAAAATTCTGTTATACAAGGGCAGAGGTGGTTCCAGGACAGAACTTTGGGGAAACCCCTGTTGAATCACCACTTTGTCTGACTTGCGGTAGCCTGGGGGAAGAAAGTGCAATGAAAAAGTGGGGGATGTAAGAATCACTGTAACACTGTCCCTGAGAGTGTCAGAAGTTTCTCCACCCGCTCGAGGAAGATGTTACACGTGTAATGTCAATTGCTGCATTGAGCTTGAGGAGGATGAGAATGCTGCCAGCGCCGCAATTGTCAGATGCTCATAGGTTATTTGTGACACCAAGTGGTATTGTGTTTTGTTTACACTGGAAAGAAGCAAGGCGTTAATGTACATACATGCATTGATATCAACCTTAACTAGTTTGCCTCTCAGGCTGTGAGAATGTTTGCGAGAGAGGAAGATCTTAGTAAATAGTTGTACAATTTGAAATTAAAGCATTTCAAATTTGACAACTATTTGCATCTAAAAGTGGGAATATTTGTTGTGTTCTTTTATCTTTCTATTTTACTTGGTTTGATTCTTTTAATGCAGTGCATTTTGCTTGTTCTTTTATATGAATTTTATCTTTTTATCTGTCTTTTATCTGCCTTCTATTGATGTAAAGCACTTTGAGCTGCATGTTGTGTATGAAAGGTGTTATACAAATAAAGGTTCTTATTATTATCATTATTATTATTATCATTATTATTATTATTATTATTATTATTTTATATGTATTTGCAATTTTACAACTTCTTGCATCTATCGTCTACTAATCTACTTTTTTACTCAACACATTGTTTCTGAATGCAAGTGACAGTGTAACATTAAATTTTGAACATAAGGTTCACACACACAACATATGACTTTAAAAATATAAGATAGACATATCCATACAGGAACAGTTCAGAAACTTAGAAAATGAGATGTAGGCAGGAATGGCTATATTTTGGAAAGGTGGGCGAGAGTGTTATTCGATGGCTGTTTCCGTCTGCCTGAGGTGACCCTACCACCACACTCACCCATCCAATTACTGTCAAATTGGTCTGTCACTCCTGTCAGCCCCTCTGAGGTGTGAAAAGGACAAATGGCACCCACACAATACATTTGAATACAAAAAAGCTTGGACTTGTGAATGTGTCTATAGCCTTAAGAGATTTTAGGGACAAGCAGAGGCCTAGAAAAGAGAATCTGTGGGAGTAGCAGCACACAGCCATGCAAAATCATTTATGCCGGGGGGGCATCTGAAAAATATTTAAGAGGAAGGTGTGGATAAAGACAGGGGCCTAAGCCCTTATTCGTTTGTCACCTTGTCAGAAACTATTTCTACAAAAACATCAATAAGACCAAATGTGTCTAAATAAATAATTTCCAAAAATATCAGTAACAAGGTTGTTTTTCCTGACTAAAACAAAGAGCTAAAATTGATTAAGACTACTGTACTGTCTGATTTGACCAAAAGCCACCGACATGGAAAACTGAAGCTGAGTCAGTGTCCCTGGATACAGGTGCAACAATAAAACCACCATAATGTAATGTCTGCATCTGTTCACTGAAAACAACCATGTAATAGTCCTTTCAAGTTCTTTAAATACTAGCAAGCCAAGACAACATCAAACACATTGTCTCTTGCAGTAAAAACATGTGTGAGACTTTCCCGTCTGACCTGCATTTGTTGAAATCATGCTTGCTTGTCTTGATGCACAATTTGCAGCTGAAAGTGAGTCAGTAATAGCCAGCACAGGCTCCAGGCTAAGATGCTGCCACAAAATTCCAGTCATCAGCAGCTACCACCACCATTTCAACATGTCCCTGCTGTGGCCTGCCTGGCTGGAAACAGTGAGACTTCAGCAAGCCTAATTGAAATAAAGGGTGATGGTTAAAACAAAAAGCGTTTTATCTTTGACGTGCAAAGGGACAGGGTGTGGGGAGTACTTCCAACTGAAATCGTTCCCAGTCAGGATTCTTCCTTGCAGCTATGGCTACGTGGCAGGTGGTCTGTGTGTGTGTGTGTGTGTGTGTGTGTGTGTGTGTGTGCGTGTGTGATGGAGAGAGACAGAGACAGAGACAGAGACAGAGAGAGAGAGAGAGAGAGAGAGAGAGAGAGAGAGTAGCAGGTGAGTGAGGAGAGTGGTGGGTGTCTATCTGTAGGGGCCCAAATCTAAGGGCATCCGACTCAGCATCTTCTCCAGTTTGCGTCCAGCCTCCCCTGGTCCATTCCTGTGTCACGGTAAGTTTCACCACAGGCTCAATAGTGCCACCATTCATATAAGTAAGGAATTGTATAGTCTGCTAGCCAGCTGGCCACTTACCACCCTGGTGAAGCTGTTGTCCAGCCAGACATCTGGAGCACATGCACCCTTGTCTCCAACCAGCTCCTGCTTAAAAGCACCGGAAAGTAGGTCAGCTGTAGTAAGTGGTGCACCAGTGCTGTATTCCCACATGTGAAACAAATCAATGGGGTAGTGTTGCCCTGCGATGATCTTCCCCAGTGGTGGCCAGTGTCGGTATGGTCACTGTCCATGGTGGTGAGTGTGCTGCAGTGCAACAGTGGAGGGCTGTAAGGTATTGGGGTGCCACAACCTTCCTGAGCTCCAGGCTACTGCAGGGAGCATAGGTCCAGAGGCGCTCACCCCATCTGGATTGGCCATCACTGTTCCCCTGCAGCTTCCTATTTCAGAGCTTGACATTGAACCGGAATCCTGTAGCTCATGAAACCAGTGGGTTACCCTAGTACTTCAGTCCTCATTTGGACTTCAGTCCCTCCACATGAACACGCAAACAGAGGGGGAGTGGATAGGGTTAGGCTGTGGTGGTTTGGGATTTGGCCATACCGTGTTCACACCTGGGAAGTGTTCACACCCTTCTTCTTTAATTTTGAGACAGTTGACATCCAACTGAAAGGTGTTACTGCCTGCCACCCTCTGGGCTGGATTGTGGGTAGAGACTTAGAGGATCTAGACTCTTGAACTGTTGAACTTAACTAGACTCTATTACCTCCGCCAAGGAGGTTATGTTTTCGGTGCCATTTGTTTGTTTGTCTGTTAGCAGGATTACGGAAAAACTACTGGCCCGATTTTCATGAAACTTCGTGGAAGGGTGTAGCATGGGCCAAGGAAGAACCCATTAAATTTTGGAGCAGATCCGACTCACGAACAAGCAATAATAGCACGAACCTTGGCGGAGGTCTGCACTCTCCGAGTGCCTTTCTAGTTAGTCCTGTTTCCTGAAAAAAACTAAAAAGTGCTGTGCTACTATTTAGTGACTTCCCCTGTACCAGATTCTGCAAATTAATTTCCTCAATTCCCATCTCTCTTAGATTTTTGTCCCTGGTAATGTTTACAATGCAATAACACATGCTCTACTATCTTCATAACTTGACATCCATTGCATCTCCCTGTATTATCTTTCCCTATCCTGTATAATGTTGAGTTTAACCCACTGTGACCTAACCTTGTATTTACAACTTCTTCCCTTCTATTTTGCCCTCGTTTTACTAGATCCAACCTGGATATTGTACAGATGCCTTCCCTTCTCTTCTCTCTCCCATACCTGGGAAGCTCAAAAGTGAAAGTAGCTACCTAAAGCTGGGCCACATGGCAAAGACCCCATTGCAGGTAGGTCAAGGACCCTAGCCGCCCTGACAGCCTGAACAAATAAACAATAACATCCAAAGAAATAAAGTATTGCCTGTCTGGTTCTCTTATAGGGAGTGTTTGGTTAAATCTCTCACATGCCCCATTTCCCTGGGCGTGATAGGGTGTGGTACACATCTTTTTGATGGCTGCCCCACAATCCATCAGGATCTGCTCAGGACACCCGGAGTGCTGGACAACAGCAGACCAGAGGGCTTTCATTGTGGTCTCTGCAGTTTGGAATGTTCACTGTCTGTTTGGTATATAGGATTTAGAATTGGCTGATGCTAATTATTGTCTTGTTTTGTGTGCATTTTCTATTACAATCTGTTCTGTGTTATGTCTAATCCTGCTTCATCTCTTTGTTAGTTTTCCTTTTTAATATTCATATATTGATTATTTTTACATTATGTAAGTGTCTTAAGTAACAGTGAGGCAGAGGGTTAGAGGTACACTCTGAATCCAGCTTTATCATTAGGAGAAACGTATTATCTAATAGCTCAGAGGATCAACTACTCATTTATATTAAGGACTCTGCTGGCCTCTCTGTATGGATTACTACAGATTTAGTTATGGCCAGCAATGCAACACACAGAAATGAGAGATTATCAGTAAAGCTAACATCAGTGGCAGTCAGAGCAAACTGTGTCAAAGGTAGTTAAGACAGAGCATTACTGAGACAATAGTGAGTTATGACTACAGGTTCTTCATCTCCATGTCATTTACATTAGAGATCATGTAGCTCATGAGAATGAGCTACATGATTCACTAAATTCATGCTACTTCATTCACTAAATATTTGTGCAAGTACTATTGGTTTTGCACTTTTTAGACGCACAAGCATTTTCCACATGCAAAACATACTGGGGTATAGATTGTTATGTGCTTTTAATGTGTGTCAAAAAAAATAAATCAAATGACTTTGTAAATGTGATTGGCTAAATCAGAAAGCACTGGCTTCACTTCACTTTGTGCACACTGTTTAACACTGAGAAAAAATATTTGTTTTAACATGGTGTCATGTACCAAAACACTCTCAATCCATTTTTACACGTTCATTTTCCAGCATCTCTCTGAGCCTTACGAAGAACAGGCTGTTTCTGTTGCTGTGTCTTTAAGGCTCATTAATATTAACATCTCTGTTCTGATTGGCTAACACCACCGCGCTGGCAGCCACAGGTAGGGAAAACTCCAGGAAATAAACAATGGCAATCAGTCAACCACCACAAAAACATTTTGTTAGCCTATTATTTCAAAAATGATAATGAGCAAACCTTTGTGACGCCACAAAGTTACAGAAGTCCAAACGGCTCGTTTAGAGGCTTGCTTTTCTAATATGGATTGTGTGGATTTAGTTGGCGACAGTGTGTTTTCATACTGTCACAATGTTTAGATAGCACATCCAACTCCTTTATAATCAAAGAGGAAATCCAGTTTTCCACAATATGGGACCTTTAATAATCTTTTCCTGTGCAACTAGCCTGTTATGTGTATGCTCCACAACATTGTACCAGTGGAATGAGCAGTGTCCACTGACTTGGCTGTACGAGCAAATGTGTCGTCCTTGGGCAAGACTACCTTTGCATCCTGACACAATATGTTAAATTGATAGAGTCTCTGAACACAGAGGATATGTGGGGTGAGATTTTGAGGTGATGGCGGCACATCATAAGTTCCTCCAATAATGAATCAAGACCTAGACACCTCTATCTTCTGAAGTTCTTTCCAACAAAACCTCTCTCTCTCTACACTTTCACAGCTCGTTTATTGTTCCTTCTTAGCTTGAAAGTGTTTTGGCACACCTTGCTGCTTCCTCTTGGTGATGTATTGCTCCACTTCCTCTTCCTCTTCCTATTTTCTAATGCCATTGCATTGTTTCATGCAGATTTGTTTGTGCCAAGGCCGAGGACTCCACAGCCCTGTTACACTTGCCCTACAAAGTCTAAGTTTATGTCTAAGTGGTCCTTACTGAACTTCTTTAAAGGTCCATTTCCACCCAGTTACTAGAGTAGGCACAACACTTCTTTTGTCTTCAGACTCCAGGCTAATTTTTGCATATTTGAATTTTTCCCACAAAATGCTGCACTGCAAAGACACCAAAGAACGAGTGGTCATGTGATCAAATAATGATGCCTCTGGTGCTCTGATGATACAGAGCACTAATTATGTACTGGTGGGGCAGGGGGTCTATGTATAGACATAATCAAACCTTTTCAATAAATTTCAACATTTAACAATTTTTTGGTCCTTCATTCCCGCCACCTATCACCTCGTCTCCATAAGGCCACAATCCAAATGTAAACTATGGCTTGGGTTCGACAAATGTTACGTTTGTATTGTTTGTAAACAGGTAAATATCACACATGTTAATCAACTTATAATACATATCGTGGAGTGTCACCCCAGTGCACATACATGTACACACGCACACATGCACGCACACACACACAGAAACAAAGTGTGATCTGTATCTTAATGCTTTGGCAATATAGTTCTTAACTATCAGTTGCAGCTTATTAGACTACAAAACTGTTTAAATCTTACCACACGAGGCAGTTCAGGCTACAACTGCTCTTGACTAAATGCTCTTTTCGTCTTTGAGATACCCCTACCGGAGGTAGTACAAAACACAACAATGTTTTTTAGCATCCCTTGGGTGTCCCATAAATGAAACAGATTCTTGTATAAAAATATTTTATTGCTTTGGCAATATAGTTCTTAGCTTTCATGCCAATAAAGCCTGTTGAATTTAATTGAATGTAACTGAATATTTCCTATTAATAATGGTAATAAATTAGATAGTAAATAGAATATCTCTCCCCCCTTGCCACAGGAGCATCTGGGTCTGTCCTGTCAAAACCCTGAAGCCCTGTCAAAACCCAAAAGATGAACTCAAAAACAAAGCCTTTTTTTCAGTTTCTGAAAAGATTGGAGAACTTGAATTGTCCTGGATGTCTTGAAGCAGGTGCGGCTCACACCCACCTAGAGAAAACATGCAATTGGATGGAGTTAGGTACAGTATCTGTACCTCACAATGGTGTTCAATCAGGAGAGACTAGGATGAATGCTTGAATGAAAAAGTTTATTCATGACATGAACAAGATGTAAACTTTGGCGTAAGCTCCATGAAGGAACTCCTCCCATTCGTGAAGTTAGGAGTACATCCAGGATAGACGTAGGAATTAGGATGTCCCCCTGGGGAGTTCCTCTGGAGCCTGGACATTGGTGGTGATGGGGTGGTGGAGGGAGGAAGGTTAGCACAGCGACTGGAATGACAGCAGCATACGGCATAGATCTGAGAGAAGGACAATAGCATAGAAGGTGATGTGTATATACTCCTGTCACTTAGACAATTGGATCTTTGAAAAAGAGAGGGAAGTGACGGCTAACTCTGATTGGTTCACTGGAAAAAGAGGGAAAGTGTTCACCAACTCTGATTGGGTAAAGAGAAAGCATGAATGAATGATAAGTAGTCTTCCTGATTGAAATTACGTAATACTTCACTTGTTGGTATGCAAATGCATTTACAAAAGGAACTGTACTGTAGGCACACACAGTTTTGCTGTAGGTATCAAAACAATCATTCACACTTCCAAAGGGATCTCAGGCAGTTGCAGCTTAGGTTAGACTACAAAACTGTTCAAATCATGCCACATGAGGCAGTTCAGGCTACAACTGGTCTTGACTAAATGCTTTCCATGCCATAGGAAAGCTGTGCATACTAGGAAACAGGGCAAACATGGGGCATCACACACAAGGATGAGGGATCACACACTGAACAATTTTGTAATTCAAAAACATTTTCCTTCTCGTCCAGAACAGTTACAAAATAGGTATTCTATTGTTTCTTGCTCCATGGTAGCAGCATGGAAGCGCTACATTTTTTTTAAATTATTGCATATTTATGTAGACTGATTCAGGCAGTATGCCATTTTATATGAGGTTTATTCTTCCAAATGAAGTTGTATAACAACTTATCAAGAGTGGAACATGTGTAGGTAGGAATCTCTACTGATGTGAACGGACGTTGAAGACTGTGAATTCAAATTACGATAATAATGGATTAATAATAAAATAGTAGTAGTGTGTTGGAAAAGCTGACTGTTTTGTTCTTGTTATAAAGTGAGAGCAATTATTTGTATCAGTAATTGTGTTGATTGTAATGGATTTGACACTGTAACACAGGCTGTAACTCATGCCTGAAACATATGTTTCTTACAAAATGCTATGCACCATTAGGCTGCACTCAAAGATTCATAATAACTCATATGTCCTTGTATAATTTGAAACAGGAAGTTAACAATACAAAAATATGGTATAAAGAGGATTTCAGAGTTTAATTTTCAAAGCATCTCAACATAGTATGATGTGTTCACAGTCCCGCCTCCAAATGAGTGCCAAATGAAATACGTGCTACACACTGGGGCTGCAGATGTTGATGTTCTTGCCACTCGATTTGTCTGTCAGCAGATTAAGATGTCAGAGTCAGGTGAGAAATACACCCCACCAGTCCACACATACAGAACACTGACCATATATTGCCAAGGCCAATTCTTTCATCTCTCATGCAAACAAACAATTGAAATAATCACTTTTTTCACTGTTCAGTATCATGTAATATGTCATTACTACAGTACCACTATTTATACATGTGCTATTTCCATACGTGCTTTCCATAATTATTGGTGTGGCTCAGGTACTGGACTCTCTGACCTAGAGCAATGCATTGGAGTTGAGTTTTTTCATTTTGCAAGGTCCACAGTGCCACTGTCCACTGCCAACTGTTAGTGTCTCTGTTAGACACACACATTTTCACTCTTTCACTCTTTCACTCTTATCACTACACTCCACAAGGGGACACTCTTCAGCAGCTTTAGACACAGACAATAATAAAAAAGTACATTGTCTCAAGTCAGTAACATCAGTATTCAGCAGAGATAGTGGTCTTAACTTGCTGGGTCTCTGCACATATTGCTGGGCAAAGACCGCCCACAACTCCTTAGGATTAATATTGTCACTGATGTTTGGTCAGTATTGCAGTCTGGTGACTTACAGCTAAAACACCTTTTATAACTGCATTATTCCTGAATATTGAGTTTAACTAGATTTTGTCGAGAATCACACAAGGAATAGAAGTTGTCACGTTCCTCTCCTCAGGAGGATAGTAGGCCTGCTTTCTCCACCCTCTCCTTTTCCTCTCTATCCTTTTAATTTTATGATCTACATTCCCCTCTCCCTCCCACCAGGAGCCCATGCGCTAACTGATTGTATGTTTGTCTATAGAAAGTGCATTAGAAATGTTCTTAGGATAAAAGGGTGAGTGGTGTTAAGGGGTTAATACAAAATTAAACACTAAACATACTGAGTGCCTTTCCTCAAAATGCCAATCTGCCCTTTCATTAAGAGGAAAATACAGTAAAAGCACAACTTAGTAATATATGAAACACTGTGTGAACATTTTATTTGCACGTGTTTACAAAAAGTCTAGGGCTCACTAGAGCTCACCACTGTCAGCTTGTATAGATTTAATAGAGCACTTACTCCTAGTGAAAAGGACAATTTCTCATCTCTGTGTAGAATAGAAAGAGAGAGAGAGAGAGAGAGAGAGAGAGAGAGAGAGAGAGAAGAGAGAGAGAGAGAGAGAGAGAGAGAGAGAGAGAGAGAGAGAGTGCAAAGAAAACTGTTGGCCCTGAAATTCTATTTTATTCCATTTTCTCCTAAAAGAAAAAAAAAACTGAGATTTACTATAATATAACATCTTACCTAACTGTAGATAGTGTTATGGATGGAAGAAGAAAACAATGACCAACACACATTCACAACAGTGTATGAAAAATGCAACAAGAAGACCCATCTCAACCAGTTGAACTGTCTACTGAAGCATGTCACAGATGTCTGTGCAGTCTGTTGTGACTTAACTCATCCAAATCCAATATGACGCTCCATCTCATTATAAAATCAGGCATACATGTAACTTGTGTAGACCAAGTGCAGAAACCTGCTGAAACACCACGTCTGCTACTGCTACACTCAACTGTATCTCTGTGCTCGCGCTAGTTTTGCAAATCTGAAAGAGGAAATTATAGTTAACATCTTGAAAGAAACTAAAGCAGCCGCTTTGCTTGCTTTCCAAGTACAACCAAAATGGCACCAAATAACCTGGAAACTGAGGAAGGGTTTTAAGGGATGCATACTTTTGGACTAGGGGTATATTTTGATATGAATATGATATGATATGAAAATTTTACCTTTCATTGTTGTTACCATTATTGCAGTTTGATGTAGTTCATGTTTTATTAACGTACACATCGTTTGCATCTCAGGTGCAATAAAGATTACATCCTTTCAGTCAATTCCATTTTTCAGCCAGACTGCAGAAAATAACATCACAGGCATACGTATGTGTATCTGATCAGGATATGCTTTTGAACATGTAACATATCTAAATGTATATAAAATATGTATAAAAAAAGCACATATAAAAAATTTATATAAAAAGCCAAGAAGAGCTTTTTGTAATAGGATTGAATTCTTAGTTCTGCTATTTTACTTCAAAGCAAACTCCCTGAGCGTCCGTCTTGGCACTGAACTCTGTACAGTAATCTGAAGTGTTAATTTCCAAATGTCAAAGGGGGGAGGGGGAGGAAGTCAAGTGTATAGGAGGGATCAGAGAAAGGAGGGGTTCAGGAGGAGGAGTTACTGTACACATTTTGTGTAACCAAGGCAACCAGGCAACATATTACAGATCACAGCATGTGATCTGTGTGGAGGGCACATAAAGTTTAAAAAATCCATTCACATAGAATCATAATACAATGAGTTTTTTTGTCTGACACACAAAAAGGGGGTCAGAAATTTGATTTGGACATAACTGAATTGAAAAAAACAACAACTTTGTGTGCTGGGAAAAGGGCAGACAGGGATCGTTTGTGGGAATCTGAACAGTACCACACGAGTTGTGCCAGAGCCTTACAAATGAAATCCTTACCTCAGTGACTGTGCTGACATGTCTCTGAGGTGTCATCCACCTTATCATAACAGCAGTGCAGTTTATGGTCCCAGCTCTATGTCCAGCAGAGGGCTGAGGTACTCTGAGAAAAACAAAATAAAACGGACATGGATATGAGTGACCGCTACTGATCTTTCACATCAATGTTAAATGTACAATTGTAGGAAAACGTCTTTTTTTTTTTTTACCACTGTAAGATACAAGGTCCTGTAGTCTAAGGATTTTAAGCTCATAGAAAAATGTTGAGACTTTTGAATGATCATTTTTGAATGTGTGAAATAAATTTGTATTAATAAATGCCTATGTGTGAATGTGCATAAAGGATTTGATCAAGCAAATGTTTGAGTGAAAAAAATTCAAACAACTAGAATACATTTTGCACATAACACAACACATGCACACATACTCTTTTGCGAACAAGTGGAAAAAAAAGTACACAGAACACAAAACACGCATCTTTTATGCAGGAAAAAAGTGTTTCTGCTGTTGAATCATGTGCAATATAAAATCCTAGGAAAACATTCACTGCCCTAAGGTTTAAATGTACAGACTGGCAGACTGCAGACTAGGCTACAGGAAAATTGCTCTGATACACTTACGTTAGCGGTGCTGTCAGCAGTTGGTGCACAATGGAAGCTCTCTGGCTTCAGACATGATTTCTCTCTGAACCATGTGAGCAAGAACCTCCAATATTTCATTTTGAATTGCGTCCGACATCCAATTGTCTCTTCGTTGGAGCCACTCATGGGCTTTTGGCAATGCATACAGCATGTCCTCTCTATCATAAGTTGCCAAAGCACTCCATCTCAATGACTACGGCCTCTTAATGGAAGCCATTCACAGCCAAGAAACTTGATCGATCTGAATAACAGCTCTAAAACTGTCCTGGCAATTTTCTGCTCTTTCTCAACTTGATCAGACAGCATAGTGTTATTGGTCTGCTGTTAAGTGAAGCAAGCATTTTAACTGATTCTGGGTGCATACCAGACAAATCATGCTGGCCAAACTTTGTTGCTTTTCACCAGTTACAAAAAGCTTAAATGAACCTAAAATGTCTAAATGAACTTGTCTTTCCATCAACATGTCGTAACCCCTTCTCTCGTGCTTTGAAGCAAAGAACACCATCTGTCACGGTGATATAATGCAGCCATCTCCACTTTGTGGACCAGCTTCCCGGAAATGACTGTTCCAAGGATTCAGTTCCAAATCTGCTCCCAGGGAATTTTATGTTAGGCTGAGATTGGCTCCTCTAATTCTGTTGTAACTGGCCTTGTAGTGAAAGCTGCTGTAGCTGCTGTCGGCTCTGTATCCAGCCCCTCTTTATTAGATATGTATGTGATGTGTAGATGCTAACTGATATGGGATGCTGGAGGTGCAAACCTTAGCACTGCTCTCTTCTGCTGGAGTTTGGTCGTCACTGGTGGCCAAAGCTGCTCTGTTGGAAGCATCACGTTCATTGTTGTTGTTTCTATTCAATGCTGGACCTGTTCTAGATATTTTAGCATTTCTTGCAGAAAAGAAATCTGAAGTTCTTTCAAATAATTGATAGGGACAATTTTATGTCATTAGATAAGTGGTAGGGACATGTCCGATCCGTCATGTCCGACCCGTAATGATTAACAATGATTACGAATCAACAATCAATATGGTGTGACAGTTCTGTGATTATATAATAATGTTTCTAGCTGCCAGAGCTCCTTATGTGGAAAATACATCACAAGTATAGCCTTAGCTAAACAGGAATCTTGAAACATGTAACTTTTTAAAATGTTTAAAATGACGTTTTTATTACAAAAAGAGAAAGCAATATAATCCTGCACACTCTCTACACTTGTACGATACTTCATTGTGACGTTTGACCGAAACCTATTACAGTAATTGGAGACAGAAAGTAGCAAAGCGGACATTTGTTTAATATGAAAATGTTGTGCATTATTTCTTTAACATATCAGTCTTGTTGGCTGAGCAGACTGTGGCAATGCACAATATTTTGCTGAGGTTTTTACTTTGCTGGGGTTTGCAGTTTGATCCAGACTCGAGGCAAAGACATTGATGCAATATGGCTGACTGTATAAGTGATGCGCCGATCAAATTTGATTTTCTAAAACTTCTTTATAGTAGGCTACAATGTACACAAATCAGATATATCTTAATTGTGTTCATTTTATTTGTTAGAAATATTACTTTTGCTGTTTATTTTCAAACGTTGGAAAGTGGAGCAGATCTGACAATGAAATCTAAGCCTTCAATATCAGAATCAGAAAACACTTTATCCACCAATATTATGAATGCACCAGAATTTCTCTTGGTGTTGATAGAAATGGTTATCAGTATGCAATAGGAATACATTTGTAAATGGAAATGGTGGCTGGTTGACTAGAGTAAGTTCAATATGAAAATGTCTCTCACCATCTTTCTGTCTGTATCCTCCATGTTTATTTGTCTGCTTCTTTCTTTCTTTCTTTCTTTCTTTCTTTCTTTCTTTCTTTCTGTGTTTCTTTCTTTCTAAAGGGAATTAGTGTTTTGACACTACATCTGTCAGAGTTGACGAATGCCAATGTCCTCTGTGATATGGCACTTGTTTTTTTTGCTTTTCTGTGCCTTGAAATAACTGTGGAGACACATTCAAAGGGAGCTGTGTGTGTGTGTGTGTGTGTGTGTGTGTGTGTGTGTGTGTGTGTGTGTGTGTGTGGCATGCAACGTGGATTCCATGCACTTGAAGATTCTTGAAGGACTTGAAGGAGGGAAACAAACAACTAGCACCCCTACTGATCACTTTCATTCCTGAGAAAATACCAATTTATTTTCCTATTTTCTATGCAAATACATTTTTCACTAATAATTCACAACATTACCTTTACCAGAGCAGCGAAATTTAATAAAAAAAAAGGTCATAGATTACAATCCACACTAAAGCTCATTGCCATAAAAACGTCTCAATTTTGTTTTCAGCAACCTACATGTAATTACAATTAATCAAAGATTGCTTTTATGATATGGAGTGGACTCACAGTCATGTAAGTTTTACTTGCAACCACCAGAGGGCGACATGATGCATTTCGATCCCTGTAGGTGGTATGAAAGTATAAAATGTTAATTTATACAGACCATCCAAGAGTGGAGAAGTGAATTTATTTCAAATATTTCAATTCAGCGATCCTGTCAGCCTTTTCATGTTGTTACCAATCCCAATCCTTTTGGAACGCGAGGCCCATACCATAGAGGTAATTTATGTCATGATAAATGGGTGGCTGATGTGGTGTGGCCTACTGGGTTACTATAGACTCTATCTGAATAAACTTAACAGTATATTCAGATAGGGTTGCTTGTCTCACCAATTGATTCCCAGCAGGACACACCAATCATTTCCTTCATCTCCTATAGAAGTGATGGGCCAAGTCACTACATCTCAAGCAGCCAGACCCAGCAGCAGGAAAAATTAATTTATTATTATTATTAAAATGTATTTATTTATTCATTTATTTATTTATTTATTTTTACATTTTGTAATTGCTATTTATGCAATTTAAAACGTTAGTGTCAAATTAATAGGTCAGCATTGAAAACAAATGGGCAAACAAACTCAATCTAAAGGCTGTCATTAAAAAAAAAACCTGCAGAGGCAAATGCAAGGTGGCTGAATCTGTGTAATGGCTGTAGCTGTAAAGGAAGACACAGCTAAAAACTTATCTTAATCCATTTGATTTCATTTGGACTAGTTTTACTGCAGCCCATTTATACTGAACAAAAATATAAACGCAACACTTTTGTTTTTGCTCCGATTTTTCAGGGGTTGAAATAAAAGATCTAAGAGTTTTTCTATGCACACAAAAGGCTTAATGCTCTCAAATTTTGCTCACAAATTTGTTTAAATCCGTGTTAGTGAGGACTTCTCCTTTGCCAAGATAATCCATCCACCTGACCGGTGTGGCATATCAAGATGCTGATTAAACAGCATGATTATTGCACAGGTGTGCCTTGGGCTGGTCACAATAAAAGGCCACTCTAAAATGTGCAGTCTCAGACGATCTCTTGCAGGTGAAGAAGCCGGATGTGGAGGTCCTGGGCTGGCGTGGTTACACGTGGTCTGCGGTTGTGAGGCCGGTTGGATGTAATGCCAAATTCTCAGAAACGACATTGGAGACGGCTTATGGTAGTGAAATGAACATTCAGTTCATGGGCAACAGCTCTGGTGGACATTCCTGCAGTCAGCATGCCAATTGCACGCTCCCTCAAAACTTGCGACATCTGTGGCATTGTGTTGTGTGATAAAACTGCACATTTTAGAGTCGCCTTTTATTGTGACCAGCCCAAGGCACACCTGTGCAATAATCATGCTGTTTAATCAGCATCTTGATATGCCACACCCGTCAGGTGGATAGATTATCTTGGCAAAGGAGAAGTGCTCACAACACGGATTTAAACAAATTTGTGAACAAAATTTGAGAGCATTAAGCCTTTTGTGTGCATAGAAAAAGTCTTAGATCTTTTATTTCAACTCATGAAAAATGGGAGCAAAAGCAAAAGTGTTGCGTTTATATTTTTGTTCAGTATAAATGGGCTTTTGTTAGAATAATGATAGAATAATGAATTTATTAAAATAATGATATAAAAGACTCTTAAAGAAGAAAGGACAAATATCCTAGTAACTATTGGTGTAAAAGCCCTGAAAAGGGGATATATTGTGTGAAGAAATTCACAGGCACAGGCTCTCTTCAAGTTGTTTGTTTAATGAATCATTTACGGTAATAAACAAATACAAAAAGTAATTTATATACAAAATAACAACACTAAATATACTTTCTATGTATATATTTATATACTATAATTTCCTGAGTTCTGTTTCAAATCTGCATGTTTGCAATATTACAGATATTCAGATGTGGCATAAACTCTTACCAATGCAGCAGTTTACTAACATTCTGTAGGCTAAACATTATCAAATGCATAATTATCATCTGAATACTGAATCTGAATACCAAACCAGGACAATTACTGCTTATTGCCTCTGCATTACTTCGAAGCACACACTGGTTCTCTAGATCCACACTATCAGAATGAATGGCCTGGCATGATAGGCTGCTGTTGTACCTAATGTACTAAGTGCTCCCTCTGTGACTTTTATTGCATTCAGCCTGTCTTTTCAGCCATATAGTGAATATATTATTAAGCTACTCAATTAATGATGCAAATGAATAAAGCTCACAGCACTGTCTAGTTAAATTGGTGTTTGCTTCTTTTGTCGCTGGGTGCCGAGGTCTCAGAAGGTTTGGTTAGCTGACCTAAGGGCCCCGCCTCGCCTCAGCGTTGTTCCAGTGTAAATCAATAGCCGATGCATTTACTGGATTCTTGGAAACTGGGGCTAACATTGTGGTGAAATTCATGACTAACAAGCTACTATTGAATTATACTGTCAACATTATTCCATAATCTTTTAACGTTTTCAATTTATGCAGTTGATAACCTAACACTTCGGTATAACACTACTGGATGGTCAGGAGAAGCTCTTGCAGGGTTTTTTAATAACATGAATATTTTTTCCCAATTTTGTCTCACTTGACTCACTGTTTTGCTTTTTGATTTATCTTGGGGTTTTTAGTTAAGTTGTTTGTTGCCATTTGGGACCAGTTGAAAGAATGGTATGCAGGCTATGTGCTAGGTGATGCCTAACATATCATGTGATTCTAGCAACTTGTTATTATTATATATATATATATATATATCTATATATATATATATATATATATATATATGTTGGATATGATCATCTAAACCGAATTACATACATTTTCAGGAATATTCTGTTGTAGGAATTACAACACTGATAATAATACAAACAATACTGATAATGAATTATTTATATCTCTGTTAAATTATAGAAAAAAATTCTAAGATTACTAGCGAACTGTTTTAAAGAAGATTTATTGTGTCAATATTACCTCATAAACTCATACATAAACTATGTTATGTCTAATGTAATGTAGTGTGTGTTTCAGTGTTCGACTAGCGGCTGCTTCAGATCTAATTCACACAGGGTGTCTTTTCACCAAACTCAGGAAGAGAAGACTTGGAGGATTGTAATTTTGTATGATCACTGGATACATATCAAGCATCCAAAGATTTTCATGGTGTTGGAATCAGAGATGATGTTCTCATGTTGCATATAGAGTTTTGTTCTATTTTAGGTATTTGAATGATAAATTTAGTATGTTGAACTCATAGCTCTAGACAACTAGCACACATTCCAATTCTGTTAGCCACACTCTGACTCTGACCTTAACTCCCTTACTACCTTGAACAAGAACCCAAAGGTTATGGACCCTTTTCAAAT
>NW_027284537.1:5000-17292 GCF_046629955.1 Centroberyx affinis | reverse complement strand
TCACCATGGTATTGTCACTTTTTACTCAAAGGTAATGCGATCAAATCTGTAATATAGACAAACAATTTGTTTACTACCATAATTCACATCAAGTAGCCTAATGATCATTTTTCCAAAATGGATCTATAGCAGATATAGTTTCATTGTCTAGTGCACCACTATTAGTTGGGGTTAAGATAGTTCATATTGTCAGTGTGCTGCAGAAACCTGTGTGTGTGTGTGTGTGTGTGTGTGTGTGTGTGTGTGGTTGTGCAGTAGTCGTGCTCTGTGATGCTGCAATGTGTGTGGACCTGCGTCAAGAGGAACGAGGAGGAGAGGCGAGAGGCACGGAGAGAGAGAGGGAGGGAAGGATGGAGGGAGGAGGGAAGTGAGGATGAGTCACCGAGTCGGACGAGTGCAGACGCTCCCTCATGACCAAATAATAAATATTTTGGTCCTGAGCAGGAAATGAGTACTAGTTAACTGGATAAGAAGACAAACCAACCCCCTGTTACACAACACTACAGATGTATTCAGAGTTCGTAGTATTCAACGAACTGAACAAACAAATCATTCTCATCTTTTTTTTTTTTTAAAGATTTATTTGTTGACAACGCACCAAACAAGTACACTTGTCATTTTTTTTATACAAAGTGTAAAATACAATAACAGGAGAAAGAAAAAAAAAAAAGGAAAAGAGAAAAAGAAAATAAACAAAAATAAAACACACCCTCCCCCCACCCCGTCCTGAGAATGGTACAGTGATCAACATCATTCGCAACACCAAGTCCTTTAAGGATATGTTAAAGAGATTCATTCAGCCAGTGTTTTTGTGATGGTGAGTTTTCTGATTTCCAGTTTATAAGAATATTTTTTTTCCCAGCGGTGCCGGCAAGTAAAACAAAATATATCTTATGGTGAGTTACGTTAAGCATATCGGCATCTCCCAATAGCCAAATCCTGGGGTCACATGGTATTTCAGACTCTGTGATATCTGAAACAGTGGATATAACGAACTTCCAAAAATCTATCATTCTACATACTAACCCAGCTGAGTGAATCGGACAGTATTCAAGACTAACTAAACCCCAGACCAATGTTGTGGGTTTGCTGCCCTCTAATGGTTAAAAGCATGCAATTACTTATTTACTTACTTATTTATTACTATTTGCTATTGGCTATTGGCTATTGGCCATCTGCCATCTGCTATTGGCTGATGGCATGATGAATCGCAGTGTGCTGATTGAGTGTCACTTAAAGCCCCTGGCAAGGCAATTCCGTGATTTTTCTTGTCTTGAATGCTTATAAAAACTGTATGAAAAATATGAAAATTCAATTATACTCCGATCGTTCAAAAAAATCGATTTAACCGTTTGGCATTTTTCTGATACTTGATGTAAAGTGGGCGGAGTTATCTCAGGAGGTAGCCGACCAGATTGCCTGTTTTTGAGCTCTGTTTTATAATAGTTGTGAACGTTTTTTTTTTTTACTCATATTTGGAGGGATACTTAATGTGATCAGCTGTGATATTATATAAAAAAAATAATATTTGAGACTAGGTTTCCAGGGGCTTTAATGACAACAATGAATGAATGAACAAGTTGGAGAATTAGCCAGGAAGGCAGATCATTTTAAGCTTGGTCTGACACCGTAAAGTTTGTTATTTAAAAACAACAATAAAATTAATGAATATTAAAAAATCTAATTACAAACGGCGTGCATTGAAAACAATATTGGGGGGAAGCCACAAGACGTAGACAGCAGGTAAAGGGCTGCAACTGACATCTGTGTTCTCCGTTCAAATAAACGCTTGATGAATCGACATTGTAGGGCTGGGCGATAATTCAATATTATCGTTTATCGTCTTTCAGTGGAATCATATCGTGATGATATGAAGATATTTTGATATCGTGACACATTTCTGCTGTCTGAATTGATGATGACAAGCAAATTTTACTTAAAAACTCTCATAAAATGAGGTTTGGTAGGAATATTATTTGAATATTTCTGTTTTGTTTGACATCACACCTAACATTACCATTCGGTTCAATGAGATGAACATTAATTTGATTAATTTTCTGAATTTACCAGACTGTTCTAGCTGTTCTATTATTTGCCTTTACCCACTCAGTCATTACATCCACATTACTGATGATTATTTATCAAAAATCTCATTGTGTAAATATTTTGTAAAAGCACCAATAGTCATCCCTGGCGCAATATTGGTGCAATATCGATATCGAGGTATTTGGTAAAAAATATTGAGATATTTGATTTTGTCCATATCTCCAAGCCCTACTTACAACTGAACATTTAGCCCACTTTGTAGAAAATACCGAGATATATATTGTGTATCGCCATTCAGCCTAAAAATACAGAGATAAGATTTTTGGTCCATATCGCCCAGCCCTATATCGATATTGAGAAAAATCTTTATGATTATCATGATATTGATTTCAACCATATCGCCCAGCCCTATGGTAACATGAATCGAAGCCGACGCTGCACTTTGTTTCCTCTCCACCCGACGGAAGGAAGGAAGGAAGGAAGTGTTCGCTTACGACCGAAAAATGAAACCGCAACACGAAGCAGCGGAGAGTCAAACCTCCTCCTGTGTCCTTTAAACCAGCTGTGGATGTGTGAGTAATAACAAGTAGCTTCACCTCCTCTCCTCTCCTCTCCTCTCCTCCCTCCCTCCTTCCTCCTCCTCCCTCGCTACAACCTCCCTTTTTTATGAATGAAATTGAAACAGCAGCAGCCCACGCCCTACTACGTACACACACACACACACACACACACACACACACACACACACACACACACACACACACACATGGTGATGTAAGCAGTCAGAGCCCATCCCCCACCGATGCGGGAAAAACCTCACGATCAGAAAGACAGAGGAGTCCTCCATCTTTCCCATATGTCTCCCTCTCTCCACCCCACCCCTCTCTGTCTCTCTCTCTCTCTCTCTCTCTCTCACACACACACACACACACACACACACTATATCTCTCTTTCAATCTCCCTCTCTTCAGATACCCCTCCATCTCTCTCTCTCTTTCCCTCCATCCACCTCTCATCCTATCAGGAGGAGGCAGACGGGGAGAGAGAGAGTGGGGCGAGCGAGCGAGCGAGCGAGGTGTGACGCCAAACATCACCTCTTCCCCCTCTCCTCTCATCCTCCTCCTCTTCCTCCTTCCCTCCCTCCGTTCTCTCTCTTCACGAGCCAGAGGATGAATAATCCATGTAGGGGAGGGAGGGAGAGAGAGAGAGAGAGAAAGAGTGGGAGAGAGAAAGAGAGAGGGAGGGAGGGAGGGAGGGAGGAGACCAACGCAGCATCAGCATCATCAGTTGCGACGAACACGCAGAAAGAGAGGATGAAAGAGAGAGAGGGCTGGATGCAGATACATAATTCAGGCGGCATGCATTCAGATGCTAAATCTTCCGTCTCTCTTTTCCCTATTGAGCTCAGTTAGACCGGAGCTGGCTAATTGCTGGACTGTAACTGGCTGGAAAAGACAGAAAAAGAGAAGTCATATCTCTGTGAAATATACCATGCTTTTACTTTCTGTTGAACCCACGTTTGCTGGAGCAGGCTATTTGCTGGAGTGCAACTGACTTAGAAGAGAAAAGAAAGAGAGAAAAAGCCAGAGGAAAAGAAAAAAATTATGATTTGTATTTCTGTGAATGGTGGAGACAGCATGCATCTGGACTCTACTCTCTGCTGATCCGTATTGGAGCAGAACTGACTAATCTCTGGAATGCAACTGGACTAGATAGAGAGGCTTCATGGATTGTGTCATCGGATTGCACTGGACTAATTGCTGGATCAGTGGCTGATTGACTTCTGTCGTTTGTATAATTAGTCTGACCAGTCTGGCTGACAGGGACATTTCCCATTGGATTTCAATGCAGCTGGGGACGGACTATCGTCTGGGTTACAATCCTCCTCTTTAGAAGATCTATCCTACCTCTTTCTATCCATCCTACCACTTAGAAAACCTATACTACTCCTCCACATGGGGCGTTTCAGATGCTGGGAGCTGGCTAATATCTGGATTACAAGCTCTTGTTTTAATTAAGAACTGCATCTGCCTTGCCTTACTGCCCTAGTTATTCCCCACTGCAGTTTGACATATTGGGGACCAGACTATCTTCTGGAATACAAGACTATATCCTCCTCCTGGGACCTGACTGACCTCTGGGCTACAAGTCCCCAACCGTCTGGCATGTTCTGCTTCTGCCTGCAGAGTTCCCTGCTGAAGCTCCAGGCCCTGGAGGTGGAGGGGTGCTCGTCGCTGGGTCCGTCCCCAGAGGAGAGCCCCCCTGCCCTGGGCAGCAAGGAGCAGAGGAGCCCCTGTGGCCCGGGAGAGCCCGGAGGGAAGGAGGGGAAGACGCTGGCTCTCTGCCACAGCTTCCCCGCGGACGAAAACAACCCGCCAGGTACCGGGACTTCTGCTTTACACCTCTTACATCACCATCCACCTTTCTCTACCTCTATTTCTCTCTGTCATCTTTTCATCGCTTCTCTCTCTGTCTCTCTCTCTCTCTGTCTTTCTTTGTCCCAACAATCCCCATCTTTCTGTCTTTCTCTGTCGCTCTCACGCTACAGATTTTTTCTTGTAACATCAACTATTTGGTGGACATTTTTTCTCATGCATGTGAAGAGGCGCACATATGAGCTTTGGTCCTATTTCTTGGAGTTTGTGATGCACTTCTGTCTGTCTCTTCTTTTTGTGTACCATGTGTTTTCTGTAAAGGACTTAGTAAAGGTGATAAACGTTTCTTTTTTTATTTTTTATCAGGTTTACCAATTTTATCCAAAGTGCCTTACCATGAATAAGCACACATGCATACATTTTAAGCATGGGCGTCCCTGGTGGGAATCGAATCCCTAACCCTCACTCTCTTTACATATTATCTCTCTCAAACTCTTTCCATTTTGTCAGTCTTTCCTCCAATCCCCAGTCTGGCTGTTCTCTATACTCTCTGTCTTCCTACCTTTCTTTCCACCTGTCTTTATCTACCTCCCTCCATTGCTTTCACCCTCTTATCTTCTACTATCGTTTCCCTGCCTCTGTCACAGCTCCTGTATCACGCAAACAGAGATGTGTGACTCATGCTCCACTGCTGAACTGCCTCCGAGACACACCCACCAACACAGCCTGAAACTTTAAAGTGTTAAAGCTGCAATAATGCAACATTTTTCACATTAAAAATAACAACAAATACACAGGATATGTTCTACATGATCAGTCAGTGTCTGTCTGTCTGTGATGGCTTTTCAGTGGCCAGTAGTGAGCTGGTTTTGGCTATCAAACTGAGGCTAGCAGCCACAGCACAGGGAAGTCAAAGCATCAACTGTAGACCTTTTTCCACAGCTGACGTACTTCCGCAGGTTATAGATCGGTTCTCACCATTACCAGCAATGTTATGAAGCCAAATTTCTGTCCTCTCCAATCACCTCAGTATAGATTATAACACAATACATCTGTTGCCACTGACAGATCTTTCTCTTTCTGTCTGACGACTGCAGAACTGTAAAAAAGTGATTTGATCGAGGGTCACAAAATGCTAACAACACAGAAATTACTGTTATTTCCCCAGTTGGAGTCATTCCTATGTTCCCAGGGTTCTATGTTCCCCATATTTATCTGGCACATAATGGGAACATGACAAAGGGGTCCTATGTTCCCCAGCTCTATATAGCACATAATGGGAACCTGAAAAAGACGTTCCCCAGCTCTGTATTCGCTTAATATGGTTAGATAGGGTTAGGGTTTAGGGTTAGGTTGGTTGTGGTTAGGTTGGTTGTGTGTAGATGTTTACCCAGAGCTCTGACCACAACTGTTTCACAGAACAGAGGGGCTTTTTATCAGAGCTATCCAGGTTAGGCACTGGCCATCCACTGTAAATAGATGGTTAAGGTTAAACATAGGACCCTGGGAACATAGATACGCTCCCCCTCAGTTAGCCGTTTAGCATTTTGTGACCCTCGATCTAATCTCTTCTTCATAGTGCTGCGGTCCTCTGATGCCAATCCCCTCGTCGGTTTTTCTTATTTAACCATGATGGTCTAAATGCTTCAGATTCAGAGGCTTTTCCACCCTGAATTCCACCCTGACATGGCATGAAAATGGTCAAATTTAAAGATCAAGAATATTTCTAAACCAAAAACATCTGTAAATATTGGTAGTGACTTTCAAAAACCCATAGCGGTCAAACCGTTCAGACTCACTTCAATTTCTATTTTTGTGGTTTTGTCAATGCAGGAAAAATGCACACATCAGAGAAATTTGAGGACTGAAAATTTGAGGATTGAATGTAACATGAGTTGAGTATTTTTGGTAAAGGAACTACAGTGTTCTTATTTAGTTTACATACATATATATAGTATACAAATATAGTGTAATAATGAATAATGTATGTATGTAATATAACAACCATCATGGTATTTGAGGAGAAGCAGCACCGGCCTTTCTGTGGAGTGAGTTTATTTTGCACAGCAGGCCACCAGCCATGCTCTGTGTGTGTGTGTGGTGTGTGTGTGTGTGTGTGTGTGTGGTGTGTGTGTGGTGTGTGTGTGTGGTGTGTTTGGCACTCCACCGGGGGCTGCCTCGTTGTTTCCCCACGCCTGCTGCTATTTATAGAACAGAGTGTAGAAGCGAAACACACACACACACACACACACACACACACACACACACACACACACCGCTCTCTCAAAGATGCACATGAACTCAGGCACGTGAGACACACTCCACTGCCTTTCAATCCCTCAATCTCTCTCTCTCTCTCTCTCTCTCTCTCTCTCTCTATTATTCCCTAAATTTGGGCATTTTTTTAAATCATTTTTTCCCTTTATGGTTAATAATATACTCGATGATGTATCATCGATGCAGATGCAGTAACGACACACACACACACACACACACACACACACACGGTCGCAAACTAATGAGAACTACTGGGGAAAAAAAGGAAAGTTTGTCAAATGGAACAGAACAAAACTGGACAGAACAGGTTACACAAACACAAACACTCTTCTCTCTCACATGCCATTACGTTGTGTGTGTGTGAGTGTGTGTGTGTGAGTTTGTGTAACCTGTTCTGTCCAGTTTTGTTCTGTTCCATTTGACAAACTTTCCTTTTTTTCCCCAGTAGTTCTCATTAGTTTGCGACCGTGTGTGTGTGTGTGTGTGTGTGTGTGTGTGTGTGTGTGTGTCGCTACTGCATCTGCACCCATTAAAGTGGATGAGTCAGAAAGCAGAGGATGGTGTGACTGAAGTAAAGAAAGAGAGAGAGAGTGTAGTTTTACAGTCGTCACTGTGATTCACTCAGGGTTTTATAACTTTGTTTTTTAACCTTGGTTCTTCTGACCGTCACTAACACATCATGGAGGAAACCAGGACAACAAAGCTGTGATTTCCACTTAAAACTTAAAAGTTTCTGTGTCTTTTAGGCTAAACTAGAGACCCAACATATGATACAGCGCACTAGTATACTATAATAGGTCTTGTAAAGCACAATTTATACTTCTGTGTTGAAGTGTCACCGTATTAGTGTATTCGGGCAACGCAAGAAGTGTGACTGGTAGTTAAAACAATATGGAGCAGATGGAAGAGAGACGAGCTGAGGAGGATCACCGATACGTTCATCTGTACGACAGATCATCTCCCAATTATAAAGAGACACCAAATATCACTGAATTTGTGACAAGAAATATCCAGAACCTGAGCTTCAGAGGATATAACATCAGGCTATCCAATTCCGGACAGCATATGACCAAAAAATCACAATCATATACCAATATATTTCATCCTGTACTGTTTTCGCTAAAGTTTCTCTTAAATTAACAATCCTCCATCTGTCTTTTTTTAAAGTTTAATATCGCTTTTATCTTAACTTGTAATTGATTTTCTTCCAGTCCCTGCAAATGGATGATAGCGCAGCTATTTTTGAGATTCAAAATTCGTATCCAATTCCGGACACTTACTTTCGTCCGTGTCGGTGTATTCATATACTTGATATTAACCCTTTATTAACCCTTCCTGTACCTTCACCATGTCACAGATACTTGTAAGAAGTGCAGGCTCTGTACTCAAGGCTCTTATTTTTCCATTTATCAGCCAATACCGATTCTCTACATGAAGTAACTGTCGCCCAAAGTGGGATTTAAGGCTTCCCGCTTCATGTTCGTGACTAAGTTCGTAACTTAGTGTTTTATATGCTTAAATGTGTAAAGATATTTATTAAATTTGATACAGCCTCTGAAATGTGTATGAATTTACGTCACTTAGCTTTCGGTTGGGAACTCCGTATAAAAATGCCAGTAAACACCGGAATGTCCGCTGATAGTGAAGACAACATGGAGGAGATGGAAGAGAGACGAGCTGAGGAGGATCACCAATACATTCATCTGTACAACAGATCATCTCCCAATTACAAAGACACCAGATGTCACTGAATTTGTGGCGAGAAATATCCAGAACCTGAGCTTCACAGAGTGTAAACCACAGAACTTGGATGGACAGAACAGTCCTTCCACTGTTTGTCGTGCTAATTTGGCTAGCACAGCATAAAATGGCAGTTATGGAATTTTTAAGTGTTAGTTGCTATGGTGACGGCACAAGTCTGGACTGAGCAGATGAGTCTGTTAGCAAACCGTCTCAGCAAACTCAACTGGAAGCTAACGTTAGCGACGAGGCTAACGTAGCTTTATCACAGACTGGACTTCTCTCTCTAGCTCTTCTAGTCAACATTAGCATGTTAGCAATCCATGGCAGCAAGGAGACAGAGAAGCTGCTTTGGTTCTTGCTGTAAAACCTCTCAGCTCAGTGACTTGCTGCGAGTCGCTTTATACAGAAGCTAGTCCAACGGGTCACAGCAAGATGGCCGCCGCTCCGACCGTCCAGGAACGCTTGTCACTACCCGATCTGAGTCACTACCTGATCTGAGTGTAAACGGTTTACAGCACAGACCCCCCTTTAAATTTCGGCCATTAGCTCTGTCACTACCACAGATTAATGTGTATCTTCACTTGGAAATACAAATGTAATCGTCTCGCACTTGAATAGCATTAAGGTTGATGCGAACTCACTAGCCAGCTATATAGCTTTTATGTTGCCATGGCCATTTTATATTAATCGCTAATGTTACCGAGTTGGCTAGTTAACTGATGTAGCAAACAAACCCATCATGTTTCACATCACATCAGCCAAAAGTGGTGATAAATATAATTCCATAATTGGATACTACTTTGTTTCCAATCATATATGTTCACCAAAGCTAGCTAGCTAGCTTACAAAAATAGCCTAAATTGGCTGTGATAAAATGTTGTAAAATGGCGCATGCGCGACATCTACGATTGATTTAAATGGGAATCTTCCATGTTAACAAAGTATGACGCTGCCATCTAGTGGTTCGGTGGTGTAGACGACAATTCGCCGCAGAAATATAACTTGGCCTTAAGAGTCACTAACACCACTAAACTTTAAAGTAATTACCTGCAACTTTTTCATATAAATAAATGTCTGTTCTGCTGCTATCTGACTAACACAACAGTGATCCAACCCATATTTCCACTGTCTGTTCTAAACAGCCGGTGTCTGGTAGCTCTTTCCTGGGAAAAATCCTCTGCTGCACACGAAGTGATGCGATTTATGTTTCCGAAGAATTTCATACCTCTGTGTTTTTTTGTTTTTTGTCTCCACAGAGCTGCTGACAGTCCTGACCAGACCGCCACAGTCGCCCAAAAACCAGTCGCCCAAGCACCAGCCCCTGACCCCGATCCAGCCGGGCCAGCAGCAGCCGGACGGAGGAACGCCGCCCAGCCCGCACCACTCGCCCTACTCCCCCCAGAGGAGCAGCCCGGGAGAGGGAGGAGGAGGAGGAGGAGGAGGAGAGGGAGGAGACAGGGACCGAGGAGGAGGAGGGGGAGGAGGCGGTGCTCTCCTCCAGCTCCTGGCGGGCGGACACAGCCCCCTCCCCTCCCCCCGCTGCTCCAGCCTCAGCCACAGTCTGAGGTTCAACTCCGACCCCGACACCGCACCGTCCCCGCCCTGCAGCCAGCAGTACATGCTGTGAGTCTGTCTGTCTGTCTGTGAGTCTGTCTGTCTGTCTGTCTCCCTGTCTGTCTGTCTGTCTGTCTGTCTGTGAGTCTGTCTGTCTGTGAGTCTGTCTGTCTGTCTGTCTGTCTGTCTGTCTGTCTGTCTGTCTGTGAGTCTGTCTGTCTGTCTGTCTCCCTGTCTGTCTGTCTGTCTGTCTGTCTGTGAGTCTGTCTGCCTGTGAGTCTGTCTGTCTGTCTGTCTGTCTGTCTGTCTGTCTGTCTGTCTGTCTGCCTCTCAGTCTGTCTCTGTCTCTGTCTGTCTCTGTCTGTCTCTCTGTCTATGGCTACATTCCAACATGATCTCATAAAAAGTCGTGAAATGAGCACAAACTCTGAAACACAGATTTACCTGCTGTGGACAGGAATTATGAGAAAATGACGTTCCTCCACCATGAACTGGATTCTGTGACAAAAACATGAACTGGACATTTTCAGCTAAAGGCTGACTAACAGGTTCAGTTTGGGAAACTAAAACAGCTTGGTTAAGGTCTGGGTTCAGGCTCCGGTTAGACGACTAAAACAACTCGGTTAACGTTTGGGTTCAGGACTAAAACAACTCGGTTAAGGTCTGGGTTCAGGTTCCGGTTAGACCACTGAAACAACTCGGTTAAGGTCTGGGTTCAGGTTCCAGTTAGACCACTAAAACGACCTGGTTAAGGTCTGGGTTCAGGTTCTGTACCTTCACTTCTCCTTCGTTTCCAACACATTTCAGTTACAGTTTGTGCCGTTGAGATTTGACTGAATCAAGGCGTCAAGTCGTCTATTTGTCTCTCTGTCCATCGTTGTGTCTCATTATCCTTCACGCTTACTCTGCTCAGCCAAGCTGCTGATGTAAGATTTACTTATTGTCATGGCAACGCTGAAAAATTCCAATTTAAGTACGTTTAAATACAAGTCACGTGTAGTGCCTCTGGATCTGGTTTTGTAGCTCATATCCATGTGCTTCAGATGGGAATTTTAAAAAAAAACATGTGACTGCGTGAAGCTTTTTGCTGTTCACACTTGTTAAAAAACTTGAGATGTGAGTCACATGTGAGAGGAAAAAAAAAATCTCACTTTCAGCTGCAGTGTGAACGGAGGCAGCAGTGTGTTAGTTTAACTTTCTGTCCGTGTCTGTCTTCCTTCATCCATCACCACTTTGTATAAAGCAGCTCGTACTTAAAGATTGACCAGGCAAAATGTCTTGATTTGTCTTCTCAGCCTAAATAAAGTGTGTCTGAAAAGCCGCTTTTCCACCGCATGGTACCGGCTCGACTCGACTCGACTCTACTCGCCTTTTTTGGTTTTCCATTGGGCAAGTACCAGGTACCAGGCACCATATTACCTGGTACCTGGTACTTTTTTTGGTAGCACCTCCGTCGAGGTTCCAAGCGAGCTGAGGCGGTACCAAAAGGTGACGTGAAAACACTGCAGACTACTGATTGGTCAGAGAGAATTGTCATCATTGTGTGACATATATGCTAACGTTAGCTACCAGGTTAGCTTACCCTCTTGTGTCACCTTTGAGCAGCCAGAGAGCAGTCTGCTGTCTCGCTGCCTTCAGCCTCTTCTGAAATAAAATCTGTCTCCTTGTTGTGAATAACAGCCACATACCGAGAATCAAGAACACCTTCCCTTCCATTGCTGCTGTGTGTGTCGCATTGAAGATGACGTCACGGCAGTTTCATGTGGCGTCACGGCGTCGCTATGACGACCAATTGTGGGGGAGGAGGCACATTGAGGGGGTTCTATCTGCAGTGGAAAACCAAGTGGTACTACCAAAAGCGAGTCGAGGCGAGGCGAGGCGAGTTGAGCCGGTACCATGCGGTGGAAAAGCGGCATAACAGAGCAGAGCGTCCGGTCCCCACTTGTTCTCAGCAGTTACCTCCTGCTGCCACTTGGGGGCGCCACAGCACCAAGCTGCCCAGAGCAGCTTTACAACCAGACAGAGGAAAAGCCTCTCTCTCTCTCTCTGTTTGACCCCTATCTGTCTGTTGCATTAGTGCGGCCTTATATAATCCCGTCCTTCCTCGTCCCTCCTTATTTGTTTCTGACCTACAGCCTGAAGCTGAGGGTCACAGTGTGTGTGACCCAGTTTCATCACGTCCTCGCTGCTGTCTGGAGAGAGAGAGAAAGAAAGGAGAGAAGCAGGCAGAAAATCTCTTTATTTCCGATCATGTATTTGTTTATCCTCATGTAATCTTCTCCCTTTCTTATATATTT
>NW_027284537.1:0-2500 GCF_046629955.1 Centroberyx affinis | reverse complement strand
TGTAGTAGCCTAGTAGTAGTAGCAGCAGCAGTAGCAGTAGGAGTAGCAGTAGTAGTAGGAGTAGGCCTAGCAGTAGTAGTAGTAGTAGTAGTAGCAGCAGTAGTAGTAGTTGTTGTAGCCTACTAGTAGTAGCAGTATAGTATTAGTTAGTAGTCTAATAGTAGTAGTAGCAGTTTGAATGTTTGAATTGAGTTGTATTCAGTGCTATTTTGCTCTCCTGCTTCAGCCAGCCTCCTGGACTCTGGTAGTGTCAGTAGTTAGTGAGTCTCTGTCTCCCTCTGCTGGTCAAAACTCTTCACAGCCGTATTCCTTCACATGACACTGGGTGGGACTGGATGGATGAATCAGACCTCAGCATCACTCTACAGCAGCTGCATTAGGTCGGAGGAAAAAACAGCAGAAAAAAATGTTAAACATTTATAGAATCTGCAGATTTCCTGGCCTTGAAAACCCTTCAAAGTTTGTAGATTTGAGAAAAACAAAATAAGGCCTTAGGCGTGAATGGATGGCCCTGAAAGAACCTGATCTTTGATTAAAATATAGCATCTAAATTGATCAATATGCCTTCACACCCTGAGGAAAAAACCTGTGTGGGAACCCTGAACTTTGTATACATGAGCACAAAGATGAAGACATGGTTTTTACATACAGATGTTTGATCTCTCTCTCTCCCTCCCTCCCTCTCTCTCTCTCTCTCTCTTTCTCTCTCTCTCTCTCAGCCGTCCCACAACGATAAGAACACCAACCCAGAGATGGTGAAAGTCATGACTGAACTGGCCAAGGCTCGCAAACAGCTCAAAGGTAAATGAGATACCCACTATTTAAAAAAAGTCACATTTACTTTTACAGAATGACTGATATCACATATACAAAATAAGATATAGTGTCTTTTAAAGCATTACAGGTAAATAAGGTCCTTGGTAGACTAAAAGGCAACACTTTTAAATACTGGATCCTTAATATTTTAGAGACACTGATGGCAAAATTCAGGCCATGACTATCAAATTGAATTGATAGGATTATTTATATTATTATTTTGGAATAGATGTATTCTCATGTATAATCATTTCCATTCAACAAATTAAAGGTTTAAAAAAAAAAAAAAGAAACAGTCATATATCAGGCTCTCTGTTTACTGTATATCAGGCTCAGTTACATATATTTATTTCAGGCTCTTTTACCCACATAGTTGGGTTTTTTTTTATATCATAGCAATTATAATGCTGAAATGATGTATTCTGATGTAAAATGATATTATTATTATACAGCGTCATTTTCAAATTAATCTCCCCAGTTCACTGGTTCAAGAAGGAAATTATATTAAGGCGATCTGCAGATGAAAAACAGAATCACTTTAATTTGCAGAGTATTAGGAGTTTGACCTGGTTCATTGGTGGCGATATATATAACAAGAAAGTTATTCAGTGGACTGACTGACTGTGTTTGATCATATGAAACCATTTTGTCATTAAAGTCAGTCACGTTCAGCCTGATGTCTCTGCAGAGCTGAAGCTGAGACAGTCTGTGTTTGAGTCCAAGGAGCCGGACGGCCAGGAGAACAACGAGATCTGCAGGTAACAAGTCACATTTTTTTTTTTTTAAACATATATTTATTGATTTTATACATTTAACACATTGTACATACACAACTGAACCTTCCCCCAAATCAAACATTTGGCAGAATATAAATAATAATAATAAAATATCACTTAAAAATAATTGATTAGCAAATAATCAAGTTAAAAAGGACAAAGATTTACAATGAAAAGAAAAATAAGTAAATAAATAAAATGAAAAAAAAAAATACAATAAGAATACATTCACAACATAGAGCAGTGTACAGCACACATTCCTCACAATAGATAAATTATTTTCACTGTAACTTCAAACAAGTCACATTTACTCTCTTTTTGGATTAGATTAGATTAGTTTATATTAGTTTAGTTTAGTTTAGTTTAGACTAGTTCAGATTAGATTGTAATGTTTTACATTCTGTTACATCATGTTACAGTATGATATGACATGTCATGGTATGTTATTGTATGTATTGTATATCATATGTTGTAGTATGGCATGTTATATAGTATGTATTAATATGTTACAGGATCACTCAGAGTTAGAGAGACACAGGCTAAAAACACAGGCAAAATATAAAAATACTACAGAAATACTACAGACACAGTATGTTACAGGTCCTTGGTGCAGCTCCTGTGTGCTGTGGTCAAACCTCCTCAGACTGGTCTCTGTCTGTAGTCACTCAGCAGTCTGTCTGTCTGTCTGTCTGTGGTCTGAACTCCTGCAGGTTGGGCTCCGGCCAGCAGGGGGCAGCGGAGCACAAACCCAGTCTGGAGGAAACCGTCGAGTCGCTGTTCAGACGACTGAGGGAGAAGAGACAGGCGCTGGGCCTGCCCGACAACATGAAGGTGTGTGTGTGTGTGTGTGTGTGTGTGTGTGTCTGTGTGTGTCTCTATGAACCAGTAATCCCTTAAAATCCCCTTAC
>NW_027284536.1:0-12500 GCF_046629955.1 Centroberyx affinis | reverse complement strand
AGACACTACAGAGACACTACAGAGACACTACAGAGACACTACAGAGACACTACAGAAACACTACAGAGACACTACAGAGACACTACAGAGACACTACAGAAACACTACAGAGACACTACAGAAACACTACAGAAACACTACAGAAACACTACAGAGACACTACAGAAACACTACAGAGACACTACAGAAACACTACAGAGACACTACAGAGACACTACAGAGACACTACAGAAACACTACAGAAACACTACAGAAACACTACAGAGACACTACAGAAACACTACAGAGACACTACAGAGACACTACAGAAACACTACAGAGACACTACAGAGACACTACAGAGACACTACAGAAACACTACAGAGACACTACAGAAACACTACAGAGACACTACAGAAACACTACAGAGACACTACAGAGACACTACAGAAACACTACAGAAACACTACAGAAACACTACAGAGACACTACAGAAACACTACAGAGACACTACAGAGACACTACAGAAACACTACAGAGACACTACAGAGACACTACAGAGACACTACAGAGACACTACAGAAACACTACAGAGACACTACAGAGACACTACAGAGACACTACAGAAACACTACAGAGACACTACAGAGACACTACAGAAACACTACAGAAACACTACAGAAACACTACAGAGACACTACAGAAACACTACAGAGACACTACAGAGACACTACAGAGACACTACAGAAACACTATAGAAACACTACAGAAACACTACAGAGACACTACAGAGACACTACAGAAACACTACAGAAACACTACAGAAAATATTTTATCACGGCAGGTGATATTTGACCGTGCCGACCCGGGACAGCACTACAGACTGTATGTACTGCATCTGATCTTGGTGAGTAGATTATATTCTGGTTTTCAAATAAATAACTCCATGTTAAAACTAAGTGGAATATTGCTTTAAGAACTATTTTGATTAATATCAACTTCTAAGTTAAAGTTAAGTTACATGAAGGACAGAGAGGAGAGACTGCAGCAGGAGGGAGGAGACATGACACTGAGTGAATAAATGACTGTAGAGACGACAGAAGGGCATCGGGACAAATTATGTCCAAAAACACCCGGGAACAAAAGGCCCGAAAAAGCTTCGTACCACACAGGGGAAAAACTGCAGGAGTCAGAGGGGGGGGGGGGAGAGAGAGAGAGAGAGAGAGAGAGAGAGAGAGAGAGAGAGAGAGAGAGAGAGAGAGAGAGAGAGAGAGAGATTTCCCCCACAGCAAGACAAGGAGCAAAGTTCATGAGTGGAAAATTAAGTGCGTTTTGAAAACAAAACAAAAAGTACAACTACTGTTTTTATGAACCAGTTTGGAACTTTGTTTTCAAAAGGTGCTTTATAAATAAATCTTACTTACTTTGGTTCATATGCTAAACTGGGAAATGACCATTTTTATGTTATTATCCTGTGAAAATGGTGAAAATCTGCTGATATTTAGGTTGGAAAATGAGTAAATGTGAGTCTCCTCTCGGTCATCTGGAGTCTGGAGTCTGGGGTCTGGGGTCTGGGGTCTGGAGTCTGGAGTCTGGAGTCTGGAGTCTGGAGTCTGGAGTCTGGGGTCTGGGGTCTGGGGTCTGGAGTCCTGCTTCTGGTCCAAACATCAGGTCAGCTGGTGACTTTTGGGGATGTGGACACAAAGTTTGTTATGAATCCGCTCCGCTGCAGTGTGGGAATCAAACTGTGGATTTCTCAGCCAATAAGCCGACAGCGTGCGGCCGCTCAGATATCCAGATGATCCTCCCAGGGCCGGCGGCAAAGTCAAAGCGGGCCGCGTCATCAAAAATTCATAATGTGCTGATGAAGTCTGGCCGGTTAATCATGACGCTGCAAAACGGCAGAAACACCAAAACTTCAACATTCAGCTGAAAGATCTGACCTGACCTGCTGAGGAAACACTGAGCCAGGCTGAGAGGGAAGTCTGAAGCACCTGAGAGAGAAATGTCCTGTTTGTTGTCGTTTATTTTCTGTGGATGTGTTTGATTTATTTGTCCATTCAGCAGCATGTTCTGCACTGAATAAAAGTTCTGCAGGTCAAGATGTGACTGACTTCAGGAAGCAGGATCTGGACTCCTAACAGGAGTTCTACCAATACAATCAATAACTTAGACCCACAGATCAATAATCAAACGTCATCAGACTGAAAAGAGAAGCTGCTCAGTGCTGCTGGAGCAACCTGTCAAAACTGACCACAGAACAGTTAACTGACACATTTTTATGACTTATACTTCTCATTAGTTCACCAACTGATCATCCAAGCAAATGTTGACATTAATATTTATTACGTTATATGTTACAAATACTGTATATACAATTTAACCTTGCATCTAAATATTTTACTGGTTAATAAATATAATACGCAAGCAAATGTTTCGAAATCCTCAGACCAGATCAGACCAGATCAGACCAGATCAGTCTGTCTTCCTCAGGTTAATCTCAGGCAGAAACACCAGAGGAAAGCCTGGTTCAGGCTGAGCTGCTGTCTGGAGAACAGAGAGGAGCAACAAGCTCTGAAGTTCAGTCAGCTGACAGAAGTCTGCCAGCATTAAATAAATAAATAAACTCTGTGACAAAAACGAAAAACACGTTTTCAATATTTTATTTACCGATATGAAAATCACCTTTTTGGCCATAACTCCTCAAAATCAAAACGCACAGTGTTGATTCCTTGGCAGTGAGGAGCGTCTGCTCACCAAGTTTCAGCTTCCTGCAGCCGCCCGGTTCTCCCCTACAGTCTTTGATTTAGCCCAGACTGTATCATCATCATCCTCATCATCATCATCATCATCATCATCATCATCATCATCCTCAGTCATTCTCATTCAGATCAGTGTTCCTGGACGGTCTGAGCGGCGGCCATCTTGCTGTGACCCGTTGGACTAGAACCAAAGCAGCGTGTGTGTCTCAGTGTGTGTGTGTGTGTGTGTGTGTGTGTGTGTCTCAGTGTGTGTGTGTGTGTCTCAGTGTGTGTGTGTGTGTGTGTCTCAGTGTGTGTGTGTGTGTGTGTCTCAGTGTGTGTGTGTGTGTGTGTCTCAGTGTGTGTGTGTGTGTGTGTGTCTCAGTGTGTGTGTGTGTGTGTGTCTCACCTCTAACCAGTATGTTAGTGTTCTTCTTGGCGGGGTTTCCCACGTTGTTGCTCGCCAGGCAGCTGTAGACGCCGCCGTCGTCGTTGGTGACGGCGGGGACGGTGAGCGTGCCGCCGTTCACCACGCTGCGTCCCGGGAGCTCCGCCCCCCCCGCCCCCCCCGCCCCCCCCGCCCGCACCCAGCGCAGGGAGGGGGGGGGGTCGCCGCCCGACGCCACACACACCAGAGTGACCGTCTCCCCCGGGTTCACCACCAGGGGGTCGTCCAGTAAGAGCTTGATGGAGGGGGAGGCTGGGGGGGGGGGGGGGGGAGGAAGGAGGGATGAAGGAAGAGGAGAAAAGAGAATAAAGCAGGAGGAGGAAAGGAGGAGGGAAAGAGGAGGGAAGAGGAAACAGGGAGGAGGAAGGAAGAAGAGAAAAGAGGATAAAGGAGAAGGAGAAGAGTGGAGATGAGAAGAGAGAGGAGGAGGAGTGGCAGGGTGAGGGGAAAGAGGAGGAAGAAAAGAAGGGGAGAGGAGAGAAAAGGAGAGGAAGGGGGGAGGAAGAGAGGAGAGGAAGAGGGGAGAGGAGGAGGAGGAGGAGGAGAGAGGAGAGGAGGAGGAGAGGAGAGGAGGAGAGGAGAAGAGAGGAAGAGAGGAGAGGAGGAGAGGAGAGGAGGAGGAGGAGGAGGAGAGAGGAGAGGAGGAGGAGAGGAGAAGAGAGGAGAGGAGGAGAGGAGAGGAGGAAGGGAGGAGAAGAGAGGAGAGGAGGAGAGGAGAGGAGGAAGGGAGGAGAGGAGGAGAGGAGGAGAGGAGAGGAGGAGAGAGGAGAGATAAAGTCAGTTGTTAAATCCTTCACAGATCTGGTTTTATATCCTGATGTTTCACTTTATGAATCTTGTTCATATTGATCTTTATTGATCTTCAGCTGTTCAGCTTCACTTTGATCTTTTCTCACTCTTCTCACTTCTTTACTTTTCACCGTTCACTTTCTCTTTCAGACTTTTAACTCTGACTTGTCCTGGTTCAGATCCTGAGTCTCATCCTCCACTCTTCAGATTCAGAGTCTGGTGTTTCTCTGTTTGATCATGATTTCTCCATCGGGAAAACGGTCGAGCCAATCAGAGCCTTTGTGGGCGGGACTTAAGACTGAACCGTTCCTGCAGCGGCTTTTCATTGGCGCTTCGGCAGAATAATATTTGAAATCACTCTTTAACCAACAGATTGTCTTTACAGAGATAATGTGTTTGTCAAAAACCAAGTAAATTTAGCAAGTTAGTAAACACATCCAGCATCATGTGACTGAAGTGATGTCATCAGTCACTAGTGATCGGTTCGGGGGAAATCGACCCCCCCCACACAGAATACGGCTGAGGAGGAGGAAGCCTCAGCTGGATGAAGGAGTGGAAACGTTCAGTTCAGTCTGAACATCAGGCTGCTGATTTATAACTGAGCTTTGAAAAGTGCTGAACGATAGAGATTATTATTATTATTATTATCATTATCATTATTATTATTATGTCGTCATCCAGTGACTCTGCACTGATCAATCAATCTGAAAAAAATCAATGTGTGCAGTTTTTCAGGATTTCATTACGCAGCTAATTATCAAATTTAACGGGACTATTTTCACTTTTTCCATTACTGTACGTTTTAAAAACTGCTTTTAATGTGTTTTTAAAAACAACGGAAGCCTGTGAGTTCAAACCTGCAGCAGCTGCTCAGACTCTTTACACTGGAGAGAAAAACAGAAGAAATCCACTGAATCCTTTAAGCAGCGGAGAACAGGAGGAAAGCGACTGAACGCAGAAACAATAAAGGGAAGGAGATAAAAATAGGAGATTCGACCTCCATTAAGCCCCGCTGACATCATGTAAATCCCATCAGCCCCTGGGGCGGCGGCAGGACGGACTGCAGGATCCACCTATAGCTTCCATCTCTCTCTGCTCTGCCTTTATTATTAGAAGCTTTTACATTTCTCATAAATAGAGAGATATGGAGGGAGATTAGCGGCAGCACAGATTGTATTTGAGCTGCTTTAACATGAATTTGTCATGCTCATATTGAACACAGTGATTAAAAATAAATAAAAATGTGTTTGTTGAATAAATGGATTCAGAAATTGACAGTTTGAGATTAAAAATGATTATTATTGAGTTTTAACTTAGTTTTAACTATAATTTCAAATTCAGCTTTCCCTGTTCAAATGTGTGTGTGTGTGTGGTGTGTGTGCGTGTGTGGTGTGTGTGTGTGTGTGTGTGTGTGTGTGTGTGTGTGTGTGTGTGTGTGTGTGTGTGTGTGTGTGTGTGTGTGTGTGTGTGTGTGTGTGTACCGGTCCTGTTGTTCAGGCTGAAGTGGGCGTTCTTGTCTGTGATGCCGCACACGTTCCTGACCGAGGCGATGCAGCTGTAGTCGGCGTAATCCTGCGGGCGGAGGTTCTTCAGCTTCAGGATCTTCGTCTCCCCCTGACACACACACACACACACACACACACACACACACACACACACACACACACACACACACACACACACACACACACACACACACACACACACACACACACACACACACACACACAGCGTATTAAAACCTCTGTCTTCCAGCTGCTTAAAGACAGAAGGTTGTTTTTCTGGTTTCTCCCTGCAGGCTTCAGTCTGGACGCGGATCAGATCGTCTCTCAGCCTCATTTACATATTTCCACACACTTCCTCATATTTCTGCAGCGCTTAAAGTCTTAAAAGAACTTTCTGAGGAAGTGGAGATTTTCTCCTTCGCCTTCAGCGCAGATTTACATCAGAACTGGGACAGAATCTACAGTCTGCAGAGACGAGCTTCAACTTTAACCCTCAAACTGACAGAAACAAGAAGACATGAGAATATTAACTCACTGCTGTTTTATAACACAGTTATGATTCCACATGATATGATACACTATGATACAATACCACATGATACAATACACTATGATACAATACCACATGATACAATACCACATGATACGATACACTATGATACAATACCACATGATACGATACACTATGATACAATACCACATGATACGATACCACATGATACGATACACTATGATACAATACCACATGATACGATACCACATGATACGATACACTATGATACAATACCACATGATACGATACCACATGATACGATACACTATGATACAATACCACATGATACGATACACTATGATACAATACCACATGATACGATACACTATGATACAATACCACATGATACGATACACTATGATACAATACCACATGATACGATACACTATGATACAATACCACATGATACAATACCACATGATACGATACACTATGATACAATACCACATGATACGATACACTATGATACAATACCACATGATACAATACCACATGATACGATACACTATGATACAATACCACATGATACGATACACTATGATACAATACCACATGATACAATACCACATGATACGATACACTATGATACAATACCACATGATACGATACACTATGATACAATACCACATGATACGATACACTATGATACAATACCACATGATACGATACACTATGATACAATACCACATGATACGATACACTATGATACAATACCACATGATACAATACCACATGATACGATACACTATGATACAATACCACATGATACAATACCACATGATATGATACAGTACACTACGATACGCTACGCTACGATACGCTACGCTATGATACGATACGCTGCACTACAAAGCGATATGCTACGCTATGCTACATTACGATATGATACAATATGATACAATACATTTTAGACAGTGCTTGCATCAACTTTAAAAACACTTTTAAAACATGTATCTATTTTCTTCATGTTTTACATACAAACATTTTAAAAATAGGTAAAAAAAATTTACTTTTGCCGATATTCACATTTGCTATGAACATTGGCGTAAGATCTGATATTTGAACAGCCAGTAAAACGAGCTTCACCAGTCACAACACAACCTGCTGCTGCTTTTCACACCTCCACATTTTCTCTTTCATGTCAGTATTTTAGTTGAGGCTCGTTTCGTCGTCAAGGCAACAACACACACAGCTACACCCGGCAGCCACTAGGGGCGCTGCAGCGCTTCACTGGTTTCTTTCTTTCTTTCTTTCAAACGGTTCCTCAGCTTCTCATCACAGATCAATTCCTTTGATCAGTTATCAGCCTCAGTGATCAGACACTGGCCAGCTGACAGTCTGAACTGAACTGAATCAAAGCTGAACACAGTAAGTCTCTGCTTCATACTACAACTATTACAGAAATGTGTTCAGTTATGAAAACCAAGCATGTTGTTTATGTGTTGGTGTTGTTTTACAGTTCTGGAGACTAGAAACCAAGTCAAGTCAGCAAAGCTCAAGTCAAGTCAAGTCAAGTCTCAAGTCTCAAGTCTCAAGTCTTCTCTTCATGCATCAAGTCGAGTCTCCAGCAGTTCAAACTGGGACTCCAGTCCAAGTCATGTTTCCAACACTTCCAAGTTTTTCAATAACTTTTGATGCTTTTTGAAAATCAATACCAAAAATCAGTACGGCATCAAGGAAATAAATCACTGGACTATTTTTCCCAGTCTGAGTGACATCTTCCTCCTCCTCTTCCTCCCCCCCCTCCTCCTCCTCCTCCTCCTCCTCCTCCTCCTCCTCCTCCTCTTCCTCCTCCTCTTCTTCCTCTCTTCCTTCTCCTCATTAATCACAGTCTGTGTGATGGACCAGGCGGCATTCAGCTCCCCCTCGCTCCCTCCCTCCATCCCGAGGTTCTCCTCCTCCCTTCCCCTCTCCCCCTCCTCCTCCCCCTCCTCCTCCCCCTCCTCCTCCTCCTTGTTGCCAAATCGTTCTTATCTCCTCTGGCAGGAGCGGCGCTGCCTTCCGCCTCAAAGACAGATGAGATGAGATTAGATGACATTTAAATGTGATGTTTTGCAAAGATGGCGGCCAATTTCGCAAGGGGGGGGCGGAGGAGAGGGACGCTGATAACTTCCTCGTTAGGGGTTGGGGGGGGGGGGGATGGGGGGGTTGGGGGGGAGGATGGGGGGGGTCAGGCAGAGTTCAGGAGCTCCGGTGCTGAAGCTTCACAGTGGACAGTTCAGATGCAGCCTGGATGTTTCCTCCTCTGGTTTCACACGGCTGGAGAACCGGCCGCCTGATTGGCCGGCTTCCCTTTGTGCAAATTAAATCTAAGCCTCGGCCAAGAAGAACAAGAAGAAGAAGAAGAAAAAAAAAGAAGAAAGAAGCCCTCCTCCTCTCTCCTCAATCTGGAATCTCCATCTGTGAAGGTTTTAAATCCACAGGAGGAGCTGGAGGCTGGAACACCGAATGCTTCGGAGGAGGAGCGAGGGAGTGAGGAGAGAGGGAGCGAGGAGAGAGGGCAGAGGGAGCGAGGAGAGAGGGAGCGAGGAGAGAGGGCAGAGGGAGCGAGGAGAGAGGGAGCGAGGAGAGAGGGCAGAGGGAGCGAGGAGAGAGGGAGCGAGGAGAGAGGGCAGAGGGAGTGAGGAGAGAGGGAGCGAGGAGAGAGGGCAGAGGGAGCGAGGAGAGAGGGAGCGAGGAGAGAGGGCAGAGGGAGCGAGGAGAGAGGGAGCGAGGAGAGAGGGAGCTAGGAGAGAGGGAGCGAGGAGAGAGGGAGCGAGGAGAGAGGGAGCTAGGAGAGAGGGAGCGAGGAGAGAGGGAGCGAGGAGAGAGGGAGCGAGGAGAGAGGGAGCTAGGAGAGAGGGAGCGAGGAGAGAGGACAGAGGGAGCGAGGAGAGAGGGAGTGAAGGAGAGAGGGAGCGAGGAGAGAGGGAGCGAGGAGAGAGGGAGCGAGGAGAGAGGGAGCTAGGAGAGAGGGAGCGAGGAGAGAGGGAGCGAGGAGAGAGGACAGAGGGAGCGAGGAGAGAGGGAGCGAGGACAGAGGGAGCGAGGACAGAGGGAGCGAGGACAGAGGGAGCGAGGAGAGAGGGGAGCGAGGACAGAGGGAGCGAGGACAGAGGGAGCGAGGAGAGAGGGAGCGAGGAGAGAGGGAGCGAGGAGAGAGGGAGCGAGGAGAGAGGACAGAGGGAGCGAGGAGAGAGGGAGCGAGGAGAGAGGACGGAGGGAGTGAGGAGCGAGGAGAGAGGGAGCGAGGAGCGAAGGAGTGAGGACAGAGGGAACAAGGAGAGAGGGAGTGAGGAGAGAGGACGGAGAGAGTGAGGAGCGAGGAGAGAGGGAGCGAGGAGCGAAGGAGTGAGGACAGAGGGAACGAGGAGAGAGGGAGCGAGGAGCGAAGGAGCAAGGACAGAGGGAGCGAGGAGTGATGTGTGAGGGACAGAAGAACAGAAAGACCGGACTGTCGTTGCGTCTGACGACAGAAAAAAAGAGGAAATGTCAACTTTCCAGAAGTGGGAACTCGAGTCCCAGTTTGAATTTCTTGAGTCTCGACTTGATGCATGAAGAGAAGACTTGAGACTGGACTGGACTTGGGTTCTGGTGACTTGAGACTGGACTGGAC
Source organism: Centroberyx affinis (assembly GCF_046629955.1). NCBI lineage: Eukaryota > Metazoa > Chordata > Actinopteri > Beryciformes > Berycidae > Centroberyx > Centroberyx affinis. Next base: position 2,890 of record NW_027284536.1, on the reverse strand, counting down.
TTGGGTTCTGGTGACTTGAGACTGGACTTGACTTGGGTTCTGGTGACTTGGGACTTGACTCTGACTTGTACTCTGATGACTTGAAAAGGTTTCTAAAGTCTTGACTTGAGATCTTGTGTTTGTGTAAATGACTTAGATTGAAAGTGATGAGATTTGTTCCAGCAGACGACTGAATTTAAATTCTGTTTTCTGAATTTGTATGGAATGATTGAATTTATTGAAGTTGAAACTGATTATAGAAATCAAACTCATGATGCTCTTACCAAGTTTTTATCCTATTAAAACCATATTGCATTGAAAAGTCCTAGATATTTAGTTTTCTTTAGATATTAAATTGATACTGGACTCTTGATTTGTTCTGACTTGACTTGCTGTTCTACATTTAGACTTGAGACTTGACTTTAATGACTTGGACTGGACTTGGTAATCTACATTTAGTCTTGAGACTTGAGCCTCAAGACTTGAGACTGACTTGGGACTCGAGTGTTGACCTCTGCTAGTCTGTGTGGTGGAGGAAGTTCAGTTTAGGTTGTAAAAGTGGAAAAGAAAAAACCTTTGTAGAAGCAGAGCCGCAGACAGAACCCCCCCCCCCACCTGTGTGAAGACGGGTTTGTAGATCTCTCCTGTATCTCCTTCCTCATTGACTCCCTCCATCCTTCTCTCCTCCCTCCATCCTTCTCTCCTCCCTCCATCCCTCCATTAATGGACTCTCAGATCTCTCTTGTCTAGTGTCTCCTTCTTCCCTCCATCCTCACCTCCTCCCTACTTCCTCTCCTCCCTCCATCCTTACCACCTTGCCTCCTTCTTCTCCATCTGTCCCTCCTCACCTGGGCGAGGAAGCTCTCCTTCTTCCTTCCTCCTCCTCTCCTCCTTCTCCTCTCTCCTTCTTTCTCGCCTCCTTCTTTCTCTCCTCCTCCATCCTCCCTCCACCTCACCATCCTCTCTCCACCCCTGGATGAAGGACATATCTTCTGTATCTTGTATTGGTCCTCCTTCCTTCCTTTCTTCCTTCCTTCCTTCCTTCCATCCTTCTCTCCCTCTTTCTCTCTCCTCCCTCCCTCCATCCTTATCTCCCTCTTCTTTCCTCCTCATCTGGGTGAAGAAAGATCTCCACCCTCTTATTTAGACTCTCCTCCTTTCTCTCCTCCCTCCTCCCCCCCTCACCTGTGTGAAGAAGGGTTCGTAGATCTCCCCCCCCCCTCACCTGTGTGAAGAAGGGTTCGTAGATCTCCCCTCCCCCCCTCACCTGTGTGAAGAAGGGTTCGTAGATCTCCCCTCCCCCCCTCACCTGTGTGAAGAAGGGTTCGTAGATCTCCCCTCCCCCCCTCACCTGTGTGAAGAAGGGTTCGTAGATCTCCACCCCGCTGTCGGCTCCCTGGGCCAGCAGCTCTCTCCCTCTCCTCCAGCTGTATCGGACCGGAGGATTGGAGTTGGCGACGCAGCGAAGGAAAACCGTTCGCTCGTAGTAAAACTGCTCCTTCGCCTCACCGATGCTCTGATGCACCGTGATGACCGGGTCATCCAGGTCTGAGGGGGGGGGGGGGGGGGGGGGACAGGAGGAGAGGAGGAGGAAGGAAAGAAAGACAGAATAATAAGGATAGACAGAAGGAGAAAGAGTGGGAGGAAAGGAGGAAAGGAAGGAGGAAAGGAAGGAAGAAAGGAAGGAGGAAAGGAAGGAAGAAAGGAAGGAGGAAAGGAAGGAGTTATTCCAGTTCTTTTGGAGTGTGTGCTCATATCAGGAAGCTGTGAGTCGTCTTGGAGTTGCTTTTTTCCTGCATGTGTTTGGCTCCGCCCACACTGAAGTGTTTGGCTCCGCCCACACTGACATGTTTGGCTCCGCCCACACTGACGTGTTTGCCGTTCTTTTTCCTCCATGACACATTTTATGTAATATCTAACGGTCAAAGCATGAATCCAAAACAAAAGAATGACAGGAGGAAGTGTTTGGAGTTTGAAGTTATTAGAAGCTCTGCTGATTGGCTGGGTGAGAGTCACCTGACACACAATATACTGTTTGGTTCTGTTTAATATTCAGCAGTCTTGTCTGCAGTGCTGACACAGTTCAGATACTGGATAAACACATGAGGGAAAACAGCAGAACCAGTCAGCTGACATCACCCGGCCAATCAGCTTCTTCTGTGTTAATGAGTCCAGGGTCGTATCCATGAGTCTTCATCTCAGCCTGAAACCTCTGAGCAGCAGTCCCAGCTCAGGAGAGATGTAGGAAAGTCCTCAGAGCGACTCTGAGCAGGAGGACAGAACTGAGGAGTGAGGAGGTGTGGTCGACCCGTTGCTAGGGGCGATGCTCTCTTTGGACGCTGTCATTGGTTGATCAAGAAAAATCAACACGCCTCTTTTTGTCATCCAGAATGAACACAAGGAATCACACAAGATAAAACACAATTCACTCGATATTAACGTGTGGTTTGCTTATACTATCAAAATAAAAAATAAAAAATAGAGCTCATTGGACAAAATCTTTGAAAACCATATGAACCGAACTTTAATACTTGTTCTCTCCTCACAGGTTGATGCATTCTGCCTTTATTTGGGTGGATGCAGTAAAGTTATTATACTTTACTAATTTGATGTTAAGATTTGGTGAAAATGGCTCAAGACTCAGTAGTATTAGTATAATTTATAGACTATATTGGCAAACTTATATGAATAGGATTCTTGAACATGAGTATACTGCAGAAGATGTGGACATGTCCATCAGTGATCAGACAGAGAAAACTCTCTGTGTCCACAGCTGCTGTTCTGCTGCAGAGCGACCGGACAGAGACTCAGACAGACCGCTTCACATCTGAGTCTGAAGGAGCTGAGACTGTTTGTGATTATTCTACATAAACCTAAACTATCACTGCTGCACTGTTTGGCTGTTGCTAAA
>NW_027284535.1:0-19779 GCF_046629955.1 Centroberyx affinis | reverse complement strand
TTCATGTTAACTAAGGTATTAATTTATACATTATTTAATAGTTTATAAAGATGACTATTAAATAATGTATAAATTAATACCTTAGTTAACATGAACACCATTAGTAAATGATTACCAGACACATTAGTTAACTGTTAATTAATGTACCCTTATTGTAAAGTGTTACTGATTTTGGATATCGCCCAAGCCTAGATGTGCATGAATTCCACTGTAGTGTGTGTCTGTGTGTGTGTGTGTGTGTGTGTGTGTGAGAGAGTGTGTGTGTGTGCGTGTGTGTGTGTTACCGTGACGCTCCTGATGACCCCGGTCTGTCCCATCAGGTCCATGAAGGAGTCTTTGACCCGGACCAGGATGTCGGTGGTCACCCAGTCGCTGCTGCCCTGCTCGATGTTGGAGCCGGGGGTGTGGGGGTGTAGCCGCCGGGGAGGGCGCTCCGGGCGTCATGGGACTGTAACCCACCGGGCTGGGACTGGGACTCGCCTGAGGACAGACCGGACCGAGATTTGTAAGCTCTAAAACGTAGCAGACATGATGAGAATATGCAATATAATTCATCTAAGGTTCAGTAGAGAGAAGGCACACCCAGCGAGGGGCAGAAAAGAGGACAAACAGGACTAGGGATAGGAGGATATAAGATTTTATCTTTTATCGCAATAAAAACACTCAAGATAATTTTATCTTAGTGAATTTCTATTATCGGGATAATCCTGAATATCCTCACATGAGCGTGAATATCCTCACGAGTGACTTGAAAAAGCTGTCTAGCTCATTAATGTACAGTCCTATTGATTTCCTGATTTATTTTTGAATTGCCATTTGCCACAAGGGGGAGCCGGCATCTTTCCAGTCAATCGTCACCATGGCTGAAGGCTCGGCTTGCCCATTGTATCCCCCACAAGAAAAAGTTAAATCGGATGTGTGGAAATACTATGGATTCAAAACTAAGGAACGACGGAGTGCATTTACAACACATAACTAATTGAACCATGTGGATGCTTGGATATCAGGTTTCTTTTTATTAATGGATTTTTTCTCTCATTGTGATTACCTGCTTGGTGTTGGCGAGAGTCTGAATCTGTCCTTTAGTTTTTCACTAAAAAGGATGTTCACAAAAAAAAGATATGTGTCCTGTGATGCAATAAAAATATTTGTTTCTTAACAAAATGTAAGGTAAAGTGATGCCAGTATGTTTTAGTGCCATTTTAAGAGTTTTAAGCATATTTTGATGATTATCGGGATAATATCGCGAATCGCAATATTTTGGCCAGGATAATCGTGACATGAAATTTTCATATCGTCCCATGCCTAAACAGGACTTCTTTAAAAAAAAGAACAGAAGAGTGCGCGACTGGAATTTTCTTCATAACATACCAACTAACACACACACACACAGAGGAATGTAAAATGACGTAAAGTAAGTCACAGATGCACTGCAGTGTGCTTCAGAATTCAACTCCTGGTCCAACAAACAAACGCTCAGAACTATTTTGATTTTAACAGTATGTACAGTTAAAATCAGTATGTATGATAATGAGTTAACTAATAACAGTATGTATGATAATGAGAGTTAACTAATAACAGTATGTATGATAATGAGTTAACTAATAACAGTATGTATGATAATGAGTTAAATAATAACAGTATGTATGATGAGTTAACTAATAACAGTATGTATGATAATGAGTTAAATAATAACAGTATGTATGATGAGTTAACTAATAACAGTATGTATGATAATGAGAGTTAACTAATAACAGTATGTATAATGAGAGTTAAATAATAACAGTATGTATGATGAGTTAACTAATAACAGTATGTATGATAATGAGTTAAATAATAACAGTATGTATGATAATGAGTTAACTAATAACAGTATGTATGATAATGAGAGTTAGCTAATAACAGTATGTATGATAATGAGAGTTAAATAATAACAGTATGTATGATAATGAGTTAACTAATAACAGTATGTATGATAATGAGTTAACTAATAACAGTATGTATGATAATGAGAGTTAGCTAATAACAGTATGTATGATAATGAGAGTTAAATAATAACAGTATGTATGATAATGAGTTAACTAATAACAGTATGTATGATAATGAGTTAACTAATAACAGTATGTATGATAATGAGAGTTAACTAATAACAGTATGTATGATAATGAGAGTTAACTAATAACAGTATGTATGATAATGAGAGTTAACTAATAACAGTATGTATGATAATGAGTTAAATAATAACAGTATGTATGATAATGAGTTAACTAATAACAGTATGTATGATAATGAGAGTTAGCTAATAACAGTATGTATGATAATGAGAGTTAAATAATAACAGTATGTATGATAATGAGTTAACTAATAACAGTATGTATGATAATGAGTTAACTAATAACAGTATGTATGATAATGAGAGTTAGCTAATAACAGTATGTATGATAATGAGAGTTAAATAATAACAGTATGTATGATAATGAGTTAACTAATAACAGTATGTATGATAATGAGTTAACTAATAACAGTATGTATGATAATGAGAGTTAACTAATAACAGTATGTATGATAATGCTAACCTAATTAATAACAGTATATACAATAATGGTAGCTTAGCCTGCACAGTGCAATCAACCTGCATTCTGTTATTCCATCAGCTTTGATTATTAGAAAATGAAAATAGTTGCCGCCCTAATTAAAACTGTTGTCATGGTCGCCCGTATATAAACCTGCTTTAACAAATCCCAAGTGAACGTGTTTTAAACTAATTTTGTAGCACAAGAAAATGCAGAAGAAGCCGTTAGATCATTTCGACTCCGCCCCCTCTACCTGATAGGCCATGGGAGAAGGCGTCGGGTGGTAGCTGGCTGGAGAGTGTGTGTTCTGGTACCCGACGGGCGAGGTGCGCCACCTGGTGGTAACTCTGAGGACTGGGACTGGGCTGGTACGAACCCTGAGGGGACGGAGCCGCATAGGGAGAGTACTGCTCCGTGTTATACCTGCAGAGAGAGAGAGACAGGCAGAGAGAGAGACAGGCAGAGAGAGAGACAGGTTAGACTGGGCCGCATAGGGAGAGTACTGCTCCGTGTTATACCTGCAGAGAGAGAGACAGGCAGAGAGAGAGACAGGCAGAGAGAGAGAGACAGGTTAGACTGGGCCACATAGGGAGAGTACTGCTCCGTGTTATACCTGCAGAGAGAGAGAGACAAGCAGAGAGACAGACAGGTTAGTACTGCTCCGTGTTATACCTGCAGAGAGAGAGAGACAAGCAGAGAGACAGACAGGCAGAGAGAGAGAGACAGGTTAGACTGGGCCGCATAGGGAGAGTACTGCTCCGTGTTATACCTGCAGAGAGAGAGACAGGCAGAGAGAGAGAGAGACAGGTTAGACTGGGCTGCATAGGGAGAGTACTGCTCCGTGTTATACCTGCAGAGAGAGAGAGACAAGCAGAGAGAGAGAGAGAGAGAGAGAGAGAGAGGGAGACAGGTTAGACTGGGCCGCATAGGGAGAGTACTGCTCCGTGTTATACCTGCAGAGAGAGAGACAAGCAGAGAGAGAGAGAGAGAGACAGGTTAGACTGGGCCGCATAGGGAGAGTACTGCTCCGTGTTATACCTGCAGAGAGAGAGAGACAGGCAGAGAGAGAGACAGGCAGAGAGAGAGAGACAGGTTAGACTGGGCTGCATAGGGAGAGTACTGCTCCGTGTTATACCTGCAGAGAGAGAGACAGTCAGAGAGACAGACAGGCAGAGAGACAGGCAGAGAGAGAGAGAGAGAGACAGGTTAGACTGGGCCGCATAGGGAGAGTACTGCTCCGTGTTATATCTGCAGAGAGAGAGAGACAGGTTAGTACTGCTCTGTGTATACCTGCAGAGAGACAGACAGGCAGAGAGAGAGACAGGTTAGTACTGCTCTGTGTTATACCTGCAGAGAGACAGACAGGCAGAGAGAGAGACAGATTAGTACTGCTCCATGTTATACCTGCAGAGAGACAGACAGGCAGAGAGAGAGACAGATTAGTACTGCTCCATGTTATACCTGCAGAGAGACAGACAGGCAGAGAGAGTGAGAGAGACAGGCAGAGAGACAGACAGGCAGAGAGAGTGAGAGAGACAGGTTAGTACTGCTCCGTGTTATACCTGCAGAGAGAGAGAGAGACAGACAGACAGACAGGCAGAGAGTGAGAGAGACAGGCAGAGAGACAGACAGGCAGAGAGAGTGAGAGAGACAGGTTAGTACTGCTCCGTGTTATACCTGCAGAGAGTGAGAGAGACAGGCAGAGAGAGAGAGAGAGAGACAGGCAGAGAGAGAGAGAGACAGGCAGAGAGAGAGACAGGCAGTGTATCAGCCTCTCCTTCATAAAGTCGGTTCCTGCTGTGCTGCTGACTGGGAGACTGTGTTGATACTCACATAGCAGGCGTGCCTGGAGTCTGCGGGTTGTACTGAGGGTTGACCTGTGGAGAGGGGACTTCTGGGTAACCCGGGGTCTGGGGGTTGGGCGTGCCGCCGTACCCCTGGGGGAGGGGGAGGGCTCGTCGTCGTAGCCGAAGTCGTACTCATCATCGTTCCTGAGGAGGAAGAGGGAAAAACACGCAGAAGAAGAGAGGAGGGCACAGTTATAACATTGTACTGAACTGTGTGTGTGTGTGTGTGTGTGTGTGTATCTGTGTGTGTGTGTGTGTGTGTCTGTGTGTGTGTGTGTGCGTTCACCTGGAGGGGGTGTTGGGGTTGTTGGGGTCCCAGGCTCCGCTCTGGCCCGGCGTTCTGCTCCCATCATGCAGCGGGGTCTGGGAGCCATAGTGAGGCGTACGGCTTCCTGCTTTTGGGACGGAGGAGACGAGAGGCGCGTTCAGTCACAAAGTCGCACAGGATTGTGGGTAAATGTTAAGCCTACCACTTCTTCCTGGATTGTATTTTCCCCCCAGATCTACTCATTTACACAGAAAACAGAACAGCATCCCGGTGTTTTCCACATACGGCCATAAAAGAACTACTGACTGCATTTCTGTCCAGGAAATCACACGGTCAATTTCATGCATGTGATGAAGTGTTGTTTCCACGTTTTCTGGATGGAATCAAACTAAATGTTTTGGGATTTGGTTCTGGGAAATGCATTTTGTGCCAGAGGAAACACATTTTGGGACACGACTCCCAGACAGCAGGAGTTTAGAACAGCAAATGGAAAAGCTTTGAACTGGATATAGATTGGATCACTGTAAGAGCAGAGAGAGACTACACACCACAGTCCACAGTCTGGACCCACCTGACTGACTGGTCTGGGTTTCTCATTCTCTTAAAAGTCATTCTGATCTACAGGCTTCTGCTTAAATGCTTTGAAATGAGTTTCTTAGACAAATATAAACAGTGAAGTTGATCCTTTGTATGAATTTCTTTCCAAAGCCTTTGCCTTTCCATCAAGGCCACCGATAACCATACTGTCGTACTTTATGTTGATAAGCTGTTTATTATATAGGCAAGGTATTGTCGTTTGATGATGTCACTGACTACTCGTGTGATGATGATGTTGATGATGCTGTTGACGATGACATGGTTCAGTCTTGTAAGGACTGTTGTTGATGTATATGAGTTTATTGCAAGCCGTATGGGCATGAACAGACACTTGAGCCAGTTCTCATTAGAGCCCTGCATTCTGGCCCGAGGCTATGATAGACTCGGGCCGGGCTGCGGGACGATTTTCACATCGCTAACTCGGGCTCGGCTCCGGCCTGTTTCTTTTTTTTTTTTTTTTGAGCTTGGGAGCTTGAACTCAATAGGCATACCAATCAAAGAAACACACAGAAGACACAGTCTGCCTGGCCACACGCCCTCCTGTCACTTCCAGGCAGCACGGGCCTCATGGACTAACGTTACTGCTCTGTTCTAGAGGAAATGGACTCCAGCCATGTTCTCTGGTGAAGCTTTTGTTCGTACACAGCATGCGTTCAGTTTGCTGCTCTGTTACAGTTCCACCTGTGCTCTGCCCGTTCTGTTGCACGTATCTATTATTTTACCTATGGGTAAGTCAACACAGTTATCCAGTTTTGCTTATTGTTCTATAAACACTTCACGTTGTACTGTGAGGAACGTTAACGTCCCCTGGAAGAGTACTTATGTCCCTTTTTATGAGTGTAGATGTACTGTTGCCAAATAGAAGCTTCTCAGTGGCTCTCGGTGGATAACTTCATCTCCAACATATATTTAAGCGACATTGATTCATGTATCCTCTATTTTCCTAACTGACATGGTGATAAACTAAACTACAATAAGCAAACTAGTATTTATATACATTTATATGGCTAAAATACGGAACAGACGGACGCGTAGTAGTCCGCCAGAGTTGCGTCTCTGGTCCTGTTAAAAAGCTCAACCTTTTTCTGATAACATTTGAACTGACACATTTAATACTGGCAATGCTTTGGAAGTGTTTTGTATGGTGTTGATTTAATAAGCTATTAGAAATTGATCAAACACATTAGGTTTTTATGTAAAGAAAACAAAAAAAACAAAAAACAAATTCGGGCTCGGGGCTGAGAATTGTCATAAGCCTTAGGGCCCGGGCCAGGCTAGGGCCTAAATCTGAGGCCCGTGCAGGGCTCTAATTCTCCTGGATTTGGAAGGAACTTTGGTGCAGTGGTGTGAGTCACCTTTGTCACTCTATCTTAATGTTTCTATGTGACACTATATGTTTTATATTGTTATACTGCAACACAAATCGCCCATCTGGGACAATAAAATTGACTTGACTTGACCAAGGCAAAGAATCTAAAATATAAGATAGTTTTGATTTTGTTTTTTGATCGCTACATAATTCCATTTGTGTTATTTCATAGTTTTGATGTCTTTACCGTTATTGTGTGGAAAATAAAAGAAAAGTGTGGTGTGTCCAAACTTTTGGCTGGTAGTGTAAATGATATCAGTGTGCATGATATCATAACATATCATCAGTTCATGCTGCACAGGCTGCAGACTCTTAACTAGCAAACTAATCATCAGTGTAGCAGTGACTCCTGGCCATACATGGCTGTTCTGGACCCAGACACACACACACACACACACACACACACAACACACACACACACTCTAACAGTGTCTTACCATCATGCAGCGGCGTCTGCGACCCATACATGGGTGTTCTGGAGCCGGTGCCGTACATGGGCGTCTGGGAGCCGTACATGGGAGTTCGCCCATGGGTGGAGGTCATACCGCTGTGTCTCTTAGCTCCCCTAGAGAGGAGAGAGAGGGGGAGAGAGAGAGAGAGAGAGAGAGAGAGAGAGAGAGAGAGAGAGAGAGAGAGAGAGAGACAGAGAGAAAGAGAGAGACAGAGAGAGAGAGACAGAGAGAGACAGACAGAGAGACAGAGACAGAGAGACAGACAGAGACAGACAGAGAGACGACAGAGAGAGAGAGAGAGAGAGAGAGAGAGAGAGAGAGAGAGAGAGAGAGAGAGAGAGAGAGAGAGAGAGAGAGAGAGAGGAGAGACAGACAGACAGACAGACAGACAGAGAGAGAGAGTCAGGTTAGACATGTCCTCAATAATGTCGATAAGTTGATTTTTGGTAGAGTGACTGATAAAGGAAAGAAAGATTGTGAGAAAGAGAAACCGATAGAGAGACAGAATGAGAGGAAGAAAGGCTGTGTGTGTGTGTGTGTGTGTGTGTGTGTGTGTGTGTGTGTGTGTACATACATGGTAGTTAGGCGCTGTCTGTCTACAGAGATTGTCTGGCAGGTGGAGTGCAGCTCCACTCTGGCTGTAGACTCTGTAGCGTCCTTCACCACACCAATGTATCCTGGGAAATGGAGGCACAAGAGTTAGTCAATGCCAGTATAACCTGGGAAATATATACAGGCACAACCATTAGTACCAAGATCATTTACCACCAAAACTTCAAACCTGCTTATATCTGCCAACTCTCTGGTTGGACAAGAAAACAGATATTATTCTTTGGTCAGTGTGATAAATTAGATTAGACATCCAACTATCAGCTGGTCCTGATTGTTCCTATAATATTTTTATTTTCTTAAGGTTATGGCTTCAAAATAGATTTCTGGTGATTTTTTGCTTGAATTTTGCTCTCCATTTTTATGATAAAAAACTACAAGATCACATTTTAAGTCACTTGGGTCAAGGTTCCAGATTCCAGCTTCTTAAATGTGAATATTTTCTGGTTTCTTTCCTCCTCTATGACAGTAAACTGAATATCTTTGGGTTGTGGACAAAACAAGACATTTGAGGACGTCATCTTGGGCTTTGGGGAAACACTGATCCACATTTTTCACCATTTTCTGACATTTTATAGACCAAACAACTAATCGATTAATCGAGAAAATAATGGACAATGAAAATAATCGTTAGTTGCAGCCCTAGTGACAAACCTGGCTGCACCCAACTGATGCCCATGTGTCCATCACTTGAAGAAGAAAAAAATACAAAAAAAAACAAAAAAAAAACCTACTCGTACAAAATAATGGATGGTGCGCATTAAACCAAATGACAACTTTTTGTTGTTTTTGATGTACTTTTTAACTGAAATCCTTGGTTGACTAAATGAGAACACTTTTACAGACTGGATCTCCTACTGTGGAGAAGTCAGAGGATGAATTTTCAAAACAATATTTGTCCAAATTGGATATACAGTGCTTTTACACAAAACTCTTCATTTGTTATTGCGAGTCAGAAATGTATTGTCCATGGTGCTGACAGGACCTGCTGCCGGTTTCTGTTCAGAATATGATCCGGTTCTGAATCTCAGTCCAGGCTCACCTTTGTAGGGACCCTGGGAGATGCGGACGGTCTGGCCGATCAGATCGTTGTCTCTCCTCCCTCGGCCCCGCCCCATCCCCCCTCCGCCGCCTCCTCTCTGCTGCTGGCCTGGACCGCGGCAAGATGAAGACGAAGACATTTTTTTTTTACTATGGGACATTATTTCATACTCACAATCAGATGAGAAGGAAATGCCTGTGTGTCAGACCTTGAGTAAACAGGATCTGAAAATAATCTTCTTTAAGTGGCAAACTGGAGTGGTTTACTACACAAAATACTACAAGTGAGCGCCAGAAGACTTTGGCCTAAATGTCAGTTTAGCTGCTGGCCTTGAATGTGTAAATGAAAGCAACTGTGTGCTTTGTTGAGGCAACTGAAGCTAGTTCCTTCTCTCCACCCAAACTCCACAGCAATGACAAATGACTTTAACTGCACTGTGTTGAGAGCTTTAAGAGGTCAGTGTCTGATCTCATGTTTTGGCACAAAAGCCCTGACACCGTGTGTTTTCTGTAAAGCACTCTGTCTCTTAGAAACACTTCAAGACTCCTAATCCAGAGAGAGTTCAAGTCCGTTTCTTTCTACAGCCCTTTAGCACAAGCATGTCTCGAAGTACTTCATTTTTTAATTAACATTTTTAGTTAACTTTTTGTGCACAGCAGTAATTAGCTTGCCTCTTAGTAAATCTGTCCCTGTGACGGTTGTTGGTGTTTACATCAGAAACCACTACTTCTTAATTTCTCCTTCATGTAGCAGTATCTGCATGTAGAGGCTCTATCTGAAACACAGCATGCCAACATTTGGACATTTTCTTACACAAGACCAGAAGAAATGCCCCTTGCGTGTGTGTGTGTGTGTGTGTGTGTGTGTGTGTGTGTGTGTGTGTGTTTGCGTGGAGCAGGTCCCGGGCCGGACACTCACCTCCCCCCCCGTGGTGCATGGGGCTGCTGATGCGGGGGCTCATGGGAGCGAAGCCTCCCACTGTGAAGTTGGTCACGTCTCTGGGCTGAAACAGGACCGCTCACAGTGTGAAACGCAGAGGATTTAAATATTTAAAGTTTACTGACATGCTGTTTACACTCTATTCCAAAACAGAAATGAAAAATGAGGTGTTCTGAGAACTCACGGCTCAAGTGTTCATTTAATAATAAACTTCATTTTTGCGATTACTGCCAGAAATGCTTGCTTTTTTCATTTTTTAAAATCATGTTGACGCAATTGGCAATGTTTTCCATTTCTTTTTGTGATAACTACAGCTGCAACAAATCAACATGTTGGTCATGAATATGCAAATCAATGGATTTACATAATCAATACTGCGCTGAGTATTCAGCCAATGAGGTGCTGACCTTGGATCCCCCGGCCAGCACCAGGTGTCTCGTCTTGCAGACGAACATTCCTCCGTTCTCCACCAGCTTCTTACAGTGCAGGAAGGCGAAGCCGCGGAACAGGTGACGGATCTCCCCCTCTCGACCCTGGAGGACACACACACACACACACACACACACACACACACACACACACACACACACACACACACACACACACACACACACACACACACACACACACACACACACACACACACACACACACACACACACACACACACACACACACACACACACACACACACACACACACACACACACACACACGACAAATTATGAATGGAAAACACATTTGTTCACATTTTAAGTACTCATTACAAACTGTTTCCAGTATATTTGGCCACATGGGGGGAAGTTAAAGAATTAAAAAACGTTAATGCATGAATATATTTTCATGTGTTTTCTGTCTCATCACCATCCACCAGGTCCAATACCTGGTCCATACTTGGCACATAATTCTCTTAGTTACATCTGAAGGATTTTGTTGAAAAAAAAAAATATATATGAATTATGAATCAATTATGAACTATGAATCAATTTTGGAGAGGATTTCAAAACCACAAATGATTCTATCCTCAATAAATTTCCTCAAAAACTTTTTGTAAGCAAAGGTGTTAAAATGACTCCTAACTTTAAAAGTTTCCCACAATGAGGTTTACTTTGATGCAAACAATTCTTCTCAGACTGTGGATCTCATTTCAGAAGGAAACACTTAAGGCTTTAAAGCCAATGAGAGAGCAGCAGGTCCTCCGGTCCTTACAGAGTGCGGCCCGTCGATGACCTTGACGATGTCTTTGACGTGGATGTTGTTCTGCTCGGAGTCGAGCGCCACGGCGAAGCGGTTGTCCTTCCTGCGGTTCACCGCCTGGTGCCGCACCGTCAGCACCTTGCCGTGCATGTTCAGCACCTGGACCGAGACAAGACCGGGTGTTAGACCTGAACCAAAGGCTGGCTCTTTACTGTCCTGTGGGGGCTGAATACCTGGCAAACTGGCAAACTAGAGATGTTACGATACCATTTTTTCCTCCCGATACCGATACCTGAACTTGCGTATCGGCCGATACCGAGTATCGATCCGATACCAGTGCGTTAAAAAAAAAAAAAATATATATTATTATTATTTTTTAACAGCTGTATACTACTAACCCTGTATGGATGTGATATGATTGCTATCATTGTTGTATGGCCTGGCTCAGGTTAAAGCCTTTGTAAAACATGAACAAATACATACAGAGAATGAATGCCATAGAACTTTCTTTTATTATCTAGTTTGACAGTCAGTCATAACTGAAAAAGAACATAAATAAATAAATCTAGGAATAAATAACAATTCCTTTAAATTGTCCTTTAAATTATTGCCAAATTGCTGACATTTTGCTAGCTCTGACTAATGTCACACTCTCCGCTAGCACCGCACGTGTTGTTGTTTGCCTGTGTAGCGTAAATGAGCGATCATCACAAGATAAATTACCGGAAATCAATTCTTCTTCTCCGCTCTAAAAAAGTAGTTCCCTGTGGCAGCACAGCGCAACTTGCTGTGTAGGCTACCGTTTTAGAGCAGCGAAGAAGAATTGATTTCCAGGAAAACGGCCGTTTTATCCGGGTGAAACTACTTTAAAGAAAAAAGATTTTCTTTGGGGCTAATAAATTACGTGATATCGGATCGGTGCAAAGACTCGTGTACTCGCCGATAACCGATCCAACATTTTAGGCTTATCAGAGGCATTTCTGATACTGGAAGGGATGATTCCACAAAACAGCCTGGATGGAGAAGCTGTGACCATCCTGCAACAGCTGACACATCTAAATCCTCCTGCAGCAGTCTATCACCTAGAATATCTTACTGTTCTATAGTAACATGTTACCTGGAATGACTCTGACTGTGCTGTGACTCTACAGTCTGGGTCTAGACCCCACCTCCATCCTGTAGTACAGTGATTCTCAACCTTTTTCATATCAAGGACCCCTAATTTAGTCCACATTAGGGCCCCCATGGACCCCCATATGATGAGATTTTGTCTCTCAGACGCAAATCTGAGAATATTTTTATAGTTAGAAATGATTTTGTCCAGAATTCCATGACTATCTGTACTGTAGGTAGAGAGATAACAGAGAAACTATGATCAAAACAGTCATTCTTCTACATTCTCTAATTGTGTTCACTTCTTGTAAATGAAATAATGGTGAAGTTCAACAATTTATCAATTTGGTGGGGACCCCCTGGAACCCTCTCAAGGACCACTGGTGGTCCCCGGACCCCACGTTGACAACCACTGCTATAGTAGACTCCTTCCTCCAATGTCTCTCTCTGGCTGTACTGTACCTCCTGTAGTCTGGGGGTCTAGATCCTGCCTCCATCCTGTAACAGTGTATTACCTGGAATGTCTCTCTCTCCAGCCGGACTATGACTCCTACAGTCTGGGGGTCCAGCTGGACCAGCTCCCCCCACTCATGTTGTCCTCCAGCGTCCACGCCGGACGCCGTCTCCGAGCAGAGCTGCAGGTCCCGGGGCAACACCTTCAACTGCACGCACACACACACACACACACACACACACACACACACACACACACACACACACACGACAGGGAGAGACGTGTGAAGTGCAAACACAAAGTGGCAAGTGGCCATGAAAGGGGTTCAAGCCTTTACTGACAGGTAAAAAATATGGAAAAGATTTCAGTCCTACTGGCTTGAACCCCTAACAAGTGTGGGAGGTAGACCTATATTTGTTTTTGTTTTTAAATCTAAAATGAAAAAAAATTCTGTTGAAATGTGTCATGTTTTTGAGACTTGTAAATCATGACATTTTCAAGAGGTCAGAAGATAAGTAGGCTACCCAATGAAGAGGGGGTCAACGCTGCTTATGGACCTAACACTTCCTCAAATATGTAAATATGCAAACACACACACACACCCCGACGTTTCCCACAGCTTGGCAGGGCGGCACATCTGCTGCCTGTTAAACTGCCATCAGATAATCTGTACTTTAGTGGAGCGAGGGCAAAGTACAGCTTGTGACAGAAGGGTTTACTCCTCAACTAAGTGCATTTACTCAGGTACGCTGCTTCAGTACAGTCTGGAGGTTCTGGCACTTTACTTGAGTATTTCCATTCTGTGAGACTTTCTACTTTTCCTCCACTGCATCTCTGGAGTTACTAGTTACTTTGCAGGATAAGGTTTTACACGCAAAACATACGATAAGCTCATAAAATACGTTGCATTGTTAGAATTTAAAGTCCCCAACAGTATATTAGAGCTGCAACGATTAATCGATTAGTTGTTAACTATTAAATTAATCGCAAACTATTTTTATACTTGATTAATCCGTTTGAGTAATTTTTAAGAAAAATAAGTCAAAATTCTCTGATTCCAGCTTCTTAAATGTGAATATTTTCTGGTTTCTTTCCTCCTCTATGACAGTAAACTAAATATCTTTGGGTTGTGGACAAAACAAGACATTTGAGGACGTCATCTTGGGCTTTGGGAAACACTGATCCACATTTTTCACCATTTTCTGACATTTTATAGACCAAACAACTAATCGATTAATCGAGAAAATAATCGACAGATTAATCGACAATGAAAATAACCGTTAGTTGCAGCTCTAATTTTAACTACATACACAAGAAAGACCAGGACTGAACTTCAGCTCCATGCATCACAACACCCAAAATAAACCTGAAATGAAAATTTACTGCAGCTTTCAATCTACCTGATGAGCATATATGGGAAACCCTGCACACACACACACACACACACACACACACACACAGCTGGGTACCTCGTGCATGGTGAGGTCGGAGAAGAGGATGACGAAGTTCTCCTCCACCCGGACGATGAGGCCGGTGTCGCCCTCGTACCGCCCGGCGATCACCTTCACATGGTCGCCCATCCGGAAATACTTCCTCAACTCATGAGCCGGGAACTCCAGGGGGTCCTGCGCACACACACACACACACACACACACACACACACACACACACACACACACACACAGAGAATCATAAGAGGAAGATGAGTTAAGAATGAAGTTGAGTTAGAGATTGAGTTGAATCAAGGAAAGAGAGGGAGTGTGTGTATTTTGAGCTTGTATGTAGGCATTGTGTGTACTCTGGTGTGTGTGTGTGTGTGTGTGTGTGTGTGTGTGTGTGTGTGTGTGTGTGTACCTTCAGGTCTTCGTGTTTGGGCATGATGGTGATCTTGTTGCCGTCCACGCTGAGGATTTTGCCCTGCAGGTTGATCAACTCTCCTTCACACACTTCCACGTTGTCACCCGCCTGCAGGTTGTGTTCACGCTCCTTACCTACACATACACACACACACACACACACACACACACACACACACACACACACACACACACACACACACACACACACACACACACACACACACACACACACACACACACACACACACACACACACACACACACACACACACACACACACACACACACACACACACACACACACACAAATATTACAGATTTGCTCATTGTAATCCACCTTGAGCTTCACTTGATGTATAAGAGGAGCAATGCAAATAAAATTATTCACATTATTAAGAATTCTTTTTAGCCAGTAGAAACTGTTCACACCCCGTCTTCATCCATATCCTCTCTTATCTTTGTATTCTTCATCTTCTTCCATATTTTATTTTATTAAAATCTTTATTATATTCTTTACATTTTGAGTGTTTTTACTCTGTTCTCCACTCTACACCTCTATTCTTTGCCACTGTGATGACTTTCCCCTTGAGGATCAATACAGTTTGTCTCGTATTATCATTATTGATCTGAACACCTCCATTTGTGGAGACACTCCCTAACCCCTGCATACTGTATGTCTAACCTTGACCTTTAACCTTTATTGAAAAACTAAAAAATATATGTTTCACCTTAAACTTTAGCCTATCAATGGAAAGAGATCAGCGCTGGCTGAGATTGGTTTTGAATATCAGATATGTGAATTTGTTTTGAAAAAATGATTCTGTAATTAAAATTTCTAAGGCACAATTTGAAACTGAACCCAAAGGCTTGAAATTGAATGTGATTATTATTGAATTCAACTTTTAACTGTAATTTCAAATTTGGTTCTCTCAATTCAGATTTACTTCCCTGAGAAACACACCTGAGTGACGACTGGAAGGCTCCGCCTCCTCCGAGGCGGCCAGCAGTGGCTCCGCCCCTCTCTTCACTTAACCACATTCACATTTCTGCAATTCAAATGCAATCTCTGCTGGCAGTAATCTCTTTCCATTCTTAACCTTGAACTTAACTATAACCTTAACCTAACCAATACAAGCCTAACCGTGACTTTTATCTTAAGCCTAACCCTTACCTCCATCTAACACACACACACACACACACACACACACACACACACAGTACCTGACTCGGTGACCACCTCCAGGTCTATTCCTTCTGGCTGGTCTTCAAACTTCTCCAGTTCTGACAGAGTGGGCTTCACTCCGTCTGTGATCTGTCAGTGATCAATCAATAAGCAATTCATTTAGTCAGTCGACAATCAATACAGACACAGCATCGGATTCACTTCCTCTGAGACAGAGACAGACAGACAGTGAGACAGGTGGGGACAGACAGACAGACAGGGGCTAAGGTCAAGGGGGTGGCTAAGGGGGCGGGGCCTTAAACCTTCTAGAAATGATGTGAGGAAAAGCAGGAAAATGAGCCTCCATTGTAAGTGAATGGGAGTTGGGCGCACATTAAACCTGATACAAATCTAAAACATACATGGCTAACCACTCTAAAAATTAAGGACTAATCTGATGTTCCTCTAGAATCTAAAAAGGGAGCCAGTTGGCATTGTAGGGTTCCTCACTAGAGAAATCATCCCTAGGGTTCCTTCAAGAACCCCTACATTACCACTGTCAGGTTAAAAACCTCCTATCCTAGGAACTAAATAAAAACAGCTTTGTTTTGAGTTCATCCAATGGGATCTAAAAGAGTTTAAGTCTAAGATTCAAGGAAATTCCAGAAAGCACCATTTAGTCCAACTGAAGTTAAAACATAAAAATCATCCAATCCTGCATCATGAGGTCTTCACATGACAACAGCAATTTGTCAGAGGCTCCTGGAAGAACCATCAGGGTTCACACACTGTTACTGAAGGGGTTCCTCAGGGCACCTTCTTGGGTTCCTCTAGGGTTTCAGCCTGAAGAACCCCTACAAAAAGGTTCCTGAGAGACCCTTTAGTTTTGTGGTTTCTGAAGGTAAACATCGTCCTCACCACAGCAGACATGGCGAAGCTCTTAAACAGGAATCCTTTGCGGCTGTAGCGGTTTCCCTCAAAGATCATGAAGTCTCCATCATGGCTGACCTCGCCTCCCAGAGACCTGTCAATCAAACAGTCAGTTAGCGACCCATCTGTCAATCAAATACACGCTTAAAGCCTCAGTCTGTCATTTCTACTCTACTGTACCTGCTGCCTTGCTGCTGCACTGTGGTTCCTACGCAGTTTCGATTTCAAAATTCCAAACTTTTTCAAGACTTGAATTTCTCGACTAGGTTTGAATATTTTGGTTAGCGCTCATTAGGGTTTATGCTGACAGACACGTTGCCCCCGGGCCCCTATTGGCTACGTCATATCGCTCTACAGATGAAGATGATTCTCCACAATAACAAATATACGTGAAATGACCTGAGACCTGAAACTACAGAACATCGGTCAGGCAGTTCAAGCGGTGACTGGCCGATCACCGTTTCAAACTGCCTGATCAAAGGGAACAAAACAAAACTAGAAATAACTGCCTCGCGGTTATATGCCTCCGCCAATAAACAATAAACTTAAATCATTGCAAGGTCATATTTGACTGTCCTTAGTTGAACATATATAATTAATGTGATTATTAGGTCAACTTAAAGGATTTTGGTGTCTGCAAAAGTAAGTGACAGCACTTCCACCGTTTTTGTAGAATGACCCAAGATCGTTTTCTCAGCTACAGTGGTAAGCAAAACATTATGATGTCACAGTGAAGTTGACCTTTGAACTTTTGGATATAAAATGCCATCACTTCATCATTTTATCCTATTAGACATTTGTGTGAAATTTTGTCATAATTAGCGTATGAATCTTTGAGTTATGGCCAAAAACGTCTTTTGTGAGGTCACAGTGGCCTTGACCTTTGACCTTTGACCACCAAATTCTAATCAGTTCATCCTTGAGTCCAAGTGGACGTTTGTGCCAGATGTAATGAAATTCCCTCCAGGCGTTCCTGAGATATCGCGTTCATGAGAATGGGATAAAATAAACTTTCTACTGCCAGATCAGGAAAGTGGTGGGAAGTTTTCTGTAAAAAGTCGGAGCCGGTCTGCGTCAGTCAGCAGAAGGTCAGAACATCGACAAGTCCTCCATCTGGCATCGACAGTTCAGTCCTGATCCGAGTTTGGAACCAGTTTTATTTGATAAACTGACAGAAGGCATCAACACACACTCACACGTCGTTACCTTTCCATTCTTTCCAGGCCGGTGAAGGAACCCGCTGCACCCCATAACCACAGCTGGTACTGATGGTTTACATGCTTCACTACAGGATCATCATTTCACTTCACTTTACATTGAGATATTTAGCTGAAGCTCTTGTCCTGACAGCCGTTAGAACGAGCGGGCCTACACAGAGTCCAGAGTGGCGGGACATTGCCAGAACTTTCCTAAGCTTCCAGGGGATTTTCATCTATTTTTAAAAGACTGCTGGAAATAATTTTATACTTTTCCCATACTTCTCTGATCCGCTAGATGTGTGTGCATGAGCTCTAACATCATTTCCATTCAAACCACATGTTCCCTCCCATATCCAATACCCAAGCTCTCCCAGAAATGAAACAATAACATTTTTAGTGCTTTTCATGTGTAATATTTAGTCATGATGTTTCAGTTTGTGCGACTGATCACACCTTGGACCACCCGCCACCCCCCGGACCCCCCCCCCCCCCCCCCCCTCCCCCCTCGCCCACCCGCATATGTTTTCCATTTCTAATAAATTACCAGAGATTTCTAAATGCAGCCATCACCAAGCTGGGAAATATCCATGTTCTCTGATTTGCATTATAGATATTTGTGCGATTTTGTGTTCCCTAAAAAGGCTGGGTTAGGGTTAGGGTTGGCTGTATGTGTGTGTGTGTGTGTGTGTGTGTGTGTGTGTGTGTGTGTGTGTGTGTGTGTGTGTGTACCTGATCTTCTCAGCATCAAACAGTCTCTGAGCAGGTCTCTTGAACTTCTTCCTCTTTGCAAACCAGTCTTTCTACAAGACAGACAGACAGACAGACAGACAGACAATGGTTGGAGGATGAGGGAGTGTGTGTCGAAGTGTGTGTTGTGTATGTCTGCTTCCGTGTGAGTGTGTGCGTGTGTGTGTGTTGTGTTGCGTTTTCCCCACCAGGCTCATCTTGGCCTTGATGCGGTCCAGGTCTATTCGAGGGATCATCTTCAGAGAGATGGTGTTTTGGCTCGGCTCCACGTAATCCACCTGAAGAACGACAAAAAAACATCACAGCTGGCTTCAAAAGACTGATTCCAGGAACAAATGAAAGCTGTGATTCCCAGAACGGCCTCTAGGGGCCGCCAGCACAGTGAAGAATGGTTCAGTTTCATCCATACTTGCCAACCCTCCCGATTTTCATTGCCCTATCCCGGTTTCCTCCCGGGGTCACAACTCTCCCGTATTTCTCCTTTTCGTTATCCCAACCTGTTTCTGGCTCTGTACAGCTTGTATAAGCCCTACGACTCTAAAAATTCTATAATAGTACAGCTAGACCAAGTGTATCGTTTCCATGGCGAAGAGAGCCGCTCGCCTCGTCCTCCTCAGTGAGTGACTGTCTTCTTGACGGAGAGAGAAATGGAGAGTTCGAAGAGAAAGAAATAAAGAAATACTCTATACTGGAGGTTCTCAACGTGGGGTCTCCTCAAGGACCACCAGTGGACCACCAGTGGTCCTTGAGGGGGTTCCTGGGGGTCCCCAGCAAATTGATGAATGGTTAAATTGTAGTATTATTTCATTTATTTCAGAAGTTAACACAACTAGAGAAGGTATAAGAATCTATTTTGATCGTAGTTTCTCTGTTATCTCTCTACCTACAATACGGATAGTCATGGAATTCTGGACAAAATCATATCTGATAGAAATACTCTCAAATGGGGGTCTGTGGCCTTAATGTGGACTAAATTAGGGGTCCTTGATGTGAAAAATGTAGCCGGGGGGGGGGGGGCACACCGACGTGAATCTCCATCG
Organism: Centroberyx affinis; assembly: GCF_046629955.1. Taxonomy (NCBI): domain Eukaryota; kingdom Metazoa; phylum Chordata; class Actinopteri; order Beryciformes; family Berycidae; genus Centroberyx; species Centroberyx affinis. The sequence continues at coordinate 382 of NW_027284535.1, read as the reverse complement.
AGAGGCTGAGAAACATAAGAAGGCGATGACAGGGCACCAGGACCAGCAAAGCATCGTATGCCTGCTTGGGAAAGGGAGACCTGATGCAGTAGTATTTAACATAAAAATGCTGTTGCGGTGTCCTTATTATTTTGTTATTTTCATTCTTTAAAAGTCACCAGAATGCAGGAAACAAAGTCTCTGACCCTAACCCTAACCCTAACCTCCCGCTTCGGTTTCAAAACCCTCCCTATTTTTGAGGTCTCAAGGTTGGCAAGTGTGGTTTCATCATAACTGACAAACATCTTCTCAGACTGGATCCTCGGGACAGAATCTTCTCCAATGGGAGTCTGTGGTTTCATGTGGGCGGGACATCTGTAAAGTATCTCCACTTCAGTGAGGA
>NW_027284534.1:0-47619 GCF_046629955.1 Centroberyx affinis | reverse complement strand
CCTTTTAAATTGAGTCGGTTTGACTTTCCCTTTAGGGGGATGAGAAAGCTATGGATGGAATATACTAAAATATACACACACACACACACACACAAACACACACACACACACACACACACTGGTCTTTCTCCTCATGGTGAAAGCAATTTTCACTCCCTCCCCACCAAACATATGCACACATACACATAAGCCTCTAACCCCACAGCAATATGAGCAAACAGTCAAAACAGCATGAGTGTTTTAAAAGCAGGGAAAGTGGAGCAGCCGAGCTCACAGCTGGAGCTAGAGTTCACTTCTCTCTATTTAAATACAGATATGATCAAAGATGCTTAATGAAGACGTTGTTAAAATATGATTTTGTTGGAGAGGTTGAATTTAGTGCTATTGCATTTTCCAAAGTCCATCCTTTCTTTTCCAGGCAGTTTCAGACTAAGGCTGCGTTCACACACGGCCTGTTATACATTAAAACCACCACATGTTACTATCCTTGATAACAGAAATTGTTTTTCTTTCCTAATGTTATAAATAACAAAAATCTGTACTTTGAAATAATATAAAGCCATTAAAACACCCAAAAGATCTTTCTTTCCAATTTTAGGTCAATCAGTGAGATTTGATGGTGATTTGCATATTTTTCCATAGTTGCGTAATAGGTATTCTGGATGTATAAGGGGGGGGTATGTTTTATTTAAAGGGCTATTTAGGTCATTTTCTGGAGGTTTAAATTGGTCAAATTGACCCCAAGGATAAAAGATGTTAGTAAATTTGAAGATAAGAGGAGGGTTAAAAAGTTGAAAAATTTTCAACTTTTCAGAAAAGTGGGCGGGGTGACGTGAACCGCTTTTTTTTTCTCAGCCGACCAATCAGGAGGAAGGAGAGGCTGGCCGTTTCCCATAACAACAACAAAGATGGAGAAAGAGGTGGAGAAATCGGTCGCTGTAATAAGTGAATTTCCGTTAACGCAACAGCCATGATACAGACTAAGTGTGGATCAGACTGGATGTTCCTGAGCCAATCAGGAACAAGTAAAGACTTACTGAAATCCATCCAATCAGGCCAGTTTGCAGCATTTGGACTGGAAAGCCTTCACTTGGCAAAAAAAAAGAAAAAAAAAAAGATTCCACTGTTTAAATAGTCAAATGGATGCTTTGAGTTTCCTTGCAAAATGAAATATCCACCTTTTGAAAAACTCACGCCACATGAAAGTGCAATGCATTATGGGTTGCTGTCAAAGTTAGGAGTCATCATAAGGCTTACAAAATAATTCTGTTTGGAGGAAATAGAATGCAAACTTTCATATGCTTCTTCTCTTTTTCTTTTTTTCTTTTTTTTTTTTTTGGGTGAAAAGCTTAGCTCCAAATCTTATATCCATTTTTCTAAAAACACGATCGCCTTGAATTCATCATTCACTATCTCTGTAATTCACTCTTTCAAAGTGTGATCATTTTGTCTGTCAAGGACTAAAGTCAGCAAGCGACCATGATCTGCTTTCACTCTGTGTTCTCCATCTTTCTGTGAGTAGGCGTCACTTTTTTTTTTTTTTTCTTTTTTTCTTTAGGCTAGGCCTATCTTCAGTTTGGAGTGAAAAACTTCATTTGCAGTCTCCAGGCTTCCACAAAAAAAATCGATCAAGGGAGACAGTCTGGGCAGATTAGAAAAAAAAAATTTGATATAAAAAATCCCTCTCGGAGTCACAGTTCACCACTTTCTGTGTGTGTGTGTGTGTGTGTGTGTGTGCGTGTGTGTGTGTGTGTGTGCGCGACATGGTGTCATGACTAAGCGTTGCTCAGTTTTTGGAGGGTGAGGAGTGGGGCGGGGGGGGGGGGGGGGGGGGTGAGGACTTGGTGAACCGCCGCAGAGTAAATGGATACACTCAGCTGTCTCCCTAATGATAGCACTCAGACAGAAATATAGACTGTGTGTGTGTGTGTGTGTGGGGGGGGGTTGTGTGTGTGTGTTCATGAGTCTGTGGGTGTGTGTGTGTGTGCGGACAGGAGGCCATTTAAGCTAAAATAGGATAAATAGAAGGCTCTCAATATCTATAATGAGCTGGTACGGAGGGTAAATGGTGCCCTAACGCAAAATGAGATACACTCACACACACACACACACACACACACACACACACAGAATGTGTATGTGTGTATTCCAGTGACAGTAAACAGTAAACAGGGCATCTTTCTGGACATGCCATGTATTAGCAGTTTTTTTTAAATTTTATTTATTTTTATTTGCGTTTATTTTCATTCTGTTATTTACTTCATTGTTCTTGTTGCTTTTAGTTTTTATCGACACTACTTGTGCTACGTATATAAATAACGTTTATTATTATTTTTATTATTATTATAGTGATGTCACGGCCTTTGTTGACGCTTGTCGCACTCTCCTCTCTCCCCCCTGTTCCATCACTGTCACTATTTATGGTATGCTGTTTATGCATATATGTATATTTATGTATATTTATGTATATTTATGTATTTATGGCGAGCAAAGTTTGTCCATCCCAGCCTTTTGTCCTCTCGGAGCGTCATTGATCGAGACATTGAACCTCCTCTGAACTCACTTATTGTAAATTTATTGTAATTTAATTTATTTTTGTTATTGTTTATTTGGCGTCGGGACAACGCACAATAAATGTACTGCAGCAGATATACTGTAGCTCAGAGAATCTTCATCTGTGGGTGAAAACAGCAAGAATAAAATACTGAAATCATGAAAATAGGAAAAGAGGCACATCAGGCTTATGACAGGAGGGTAGAGTTAAGAATCTTTACTTAAAGTTTGGGCAGTGGTGGAAGAAGTACTGAGATCTTTTACTTCAGTAAAAGTAGCAATACAACAATGTAAAGATACTCCATTACAAGTAAAAGTCCTGCATTCAAAATCTTACTTAAGTAAAAGTACATAAGTATTGGCAGCAAAATGTACTTAGAGTATCAATGTAAACATACTCATTATGCAAACTGTCCCCATTTAGAGAGTTATATTTTTCATAAATTATTGGAATATTAATACTGATTTATTGACATACATGTACATGTAAGCAGCATTTTAAAGCTAATCTTAAAATGTAGCTATACTTTTGGGTAGTCTAATCTATAACAATGCTATTTTATAGTTATTTTATAACATGATCAAATGTTTTAAATATAAAATATATATCTGAAAAGTAACTAGTAACTATAGCTGTGAAATAAATGTAATGGAGTAAAAAGTACAATATTTCCCTCTAAAATGTAGTGGAGTATAAGTACAAAGTAGCACAAAATGGAAATACTCAAGTAAAGTACAAGTACCTCAAAATTGTACTTAAGTACAGTACTTGAGTAAATGTACTTAGTTACTTTCCACCACTGAATTTGGGCATATTTAGGACTGAAAAACGCCATCCGAACTGAGAAGGGTCTCTCTCTCTCTCTCTTCTTTATCTCTCTTTCACTCTCTCTCCATCACTCTCTCTCCATCACTCTCTCTCCCTCCCCCCTTTTGTCTGTCTTCCCGTCTTCCCGTCTTTCTCGTCCAACCGCCTTTCTCTCATTTCTTTCTCTTCCTCGGTCACTCCTCGTCGTCTCAATCTCTCTTTCTCCTTGTCTCTCTCTCTTCGCCTGTCTCTCTCTCCCACTCTCTCTCTCTTTCTCTCTCCCCTCTCTCTTTCTGTTTGCTTCTTCTTCTACTTCTCTGGTTGAAGTCGTGCTAATCCGTGAAATCAGTTGCCGTGTTCGGCTGGTTGTGTGTGTGTGTGTGTGTGTGTGTGTGTGTGTGTGTGTGGAGGGGGGCGGTTCACAAAAAAGTTAACTTCACAAAAAAAAAAAAAACGGTTTGAAATCTATTTCCTGATTTCATTTCACGTTTAACTATCTTTTTTTTTTTTTGCGGTGTGTTTCTCTGGCGCCGGCCAATGCGTCTCCGCACCGGACGGATTCCTCCTGCACCTCCTGCTGATTAAAACGATGAAGAGAGAGAGAGAGAGAGAGAGAGAGAGAGAGAGAGAGAGGGGAAGAGGAGAGCGGAGGGAGGGATGATTGGATTGTGTAATAATAAAACTCCTTTAGCATCATAACACCGCAGCAGATGGAAAACAGGCATCAATCTCTCTCATCCCCCGTCTCCCCTCCACACACACACACACACACACACACACACACACACACACACACACAGATAATCATAGCAGTATACTGTAGCTTATTGAGTTGAGGCGGTAAAGAGAGAGAGATAGAGAGAGGGGAAGGCAAAGAGAAAGACAGGGGGAGAGACAAAGAGAGAGAGTGAGTGGGAGAAAAGGGGACAGAAGTAAAAATGCAGAGAAAGAGAGAGGAGAGGCAAAGAGAGAGAGTGGGAGTGGGGAGGGAGACGTAGAGGGAGAGAGACAGCTGAAGGGGGAGACTGGAGAGAGAGAGAGAGAGAGTGACAAGTGGAAGAGGGGAAGAGACAAAAAGGAGAGACAGAAGGTGTGGGAGGGAGACGGGGAGAGAGACACGGAGAGGGAGACAGAAAGAGAGAGGAGAGACAAAGAGAGAGTGGGAGGGAGAGAGACAGCTGAAGGGGGAGACAGGGAGAAAGAGAGAGAGAGTGACAAGCGGAAGAGAGGAAGAGACAAAAAGGAGAGACAGAAGGTGTGGGAGGGAGACAGGGAGAGAGAGAGAGAGAGACAAAGAAAGAGGAGGGACAACAAGAGTGGGAGGGAGACATAAAGGGAGAGACAGCTGGAGGGGGAGACGGGGAGAGAGAGAGAGAGAGAGAGAGACTGACAAGCGGAAGAGAGGAAGAGACAAAAAGGAGAGAAAGAAGGTGTGGGAGGGAGACAGGGAGAGAGACACAGAGAGAGAGAGAGACAAAGAAAGAAGGGAGAAAAAGAGTGGGAGGGAGACATACAGGGAGAGAGACAGCTGAAGGGGGAGTCGGAGAGAGAGAGAGTGACAGGCGGAAGAGAGGAAGAGACAAAAAGGAGAGAAAAAAAGGTGGGAGGGAGAGGGAGAGAGACAGAGAGAGACAAAGAAAGAGGAGGGACAACAAGAGTGGGAGGGAGACATACAGGGAGAGAGACAGCTGGAGGGGGAGAGAGAGAGAGAGAGAGAGAGAGAAAGTGGCAAGCGGAAGAGAGGAAGAGACAAAAAGGAGAGAAAGAAGGTGTGGGAGGGAGACGGGGAGAAAGACGCAGAGAGGGAGACAGAAAGAGAGAGGAGAGACAAAGAGAGAGTGGGAGGGAGACGTACAGGGAGAGAGACAGCTGAAGGGGGAGATGGAGAGAGAGAGAGAGAGTGACAAGCGGAAGAGAGGAAGAGACAAAAAGGAGAGAAAGAAGGTGTGGGAGGGAGACGGGGAGAGAGACACAGAGAGGGAGACAAAGAAAGAGGAGAAGCAAAAAGAGTGGGAGGGAGACATACAGGGATAGAGACAGCTGAAGGGGGAGACGGAGAAAGAGAGAGTGACAAGTGGAAGAGAGGAAGAGACAAAAAGGAGAGAAAGAAGGTGTGGGAGGGAGACGGAGAGAGAGAGAGAGACAAAGAAAGAGGAGGGACAAAGAGAGAGTGGGAGGGAGACATACAGGGATAGAGACAGCTTAAGGGGGAGATGGAGAGAGAGAGAGAGAGAGAGAGAGAGAGAGTGGCAAGCGGAAGAGAGGAAGAGACAAAAAGGAGAGAAAAAAGGCATGGGAAGGAGACAGGGAGAGAGACAGAGAGAGAGACAAAGGACAAAAAGAGTGGGAGGGAGACATACAGGGAGAGAGACAGCTGAAGGGGGAGACGGAGAGAGAGAGAGAGAGTGGCAAGCGGAAGAGAGGAAGAGACAAAAAGGAGAGAAAGAAGGTGTGGGAGGGAAACAAGGAGAGAGACAGAGAGAGTCTTCCACCTTCTTTCTCCTACATGTGGTTTAGACACATAAAAACTGTTAAAAAAAACAGCTGTTACATGTTAGTAGTTAGTTGTGTTTCTCTTCCTGGTGGATAACCGGCCAATCACAGACGAGATGACATCACCTCCAGGTGTTTCCAGCAGCTCCAGTGGAGTTTGATATGAGAAAATGTTTCAGGATCTAAAACCTCAGTCCCTCAGAATCAAAAGAGCGAGGGCTTCTTTCTAGAGCCGCCATTTTGGCACCGAGAGACGTTCAACAATCACACAGGGAGAGATCCATCGTAGAAGAGGAGAGAGAGACCAGTTTCTCCACCCACAGGAGCAGGAGAGAGACCAGTTTCTCCACCCACAGGAGCAGGAGAGAGACCAGAATGCAATGCAGCAGAGAGAGACACAAGAGCAATAGGGCTGTAGTCGAGACCGCCTCCAGTCCAGATCGAGTCATTGGTGAATCGAGTCCGATTCGAGACCAAGACCGAGGGGGGTCGAGACCGAGTCGAGACCAAGACCGCAAAACCACGAGTCCAATTCGAGACCAATACCATAGCAATGTGTTATCCAAGGCTACCATTGTATTTATTGACTAAAATAGCATATTTTTGTTTCGCTCTCTCCACCTAAAACCCACAGCTGAGATACTCATGCATGTTCAGGCATGTTCTCTGGGGGGTTGTCGAAAGGCATTCTGGGAAACGTAGGAAATCACTAACTGAAGCAGAAGTAGAGGAGGCAGGTAGAGGGAAAGAGGGTTCACCAAAAACAGTTAACTACACACAAAATAACTCCTGGAATGTGTTCAACATCACAGATTGAAAGGGGGGGGGGGGGGGCGGAGAAGTAAAGACGTAGAGCCGGAGGTATAGACTGAGAAAAAAAAAGAGAGAGAGAGTGTGAGGGAAACAGAGAGAGAGAGAGAGAGGCAGAAAAAGAGAGAGAGATGACAAAACAGACGGAGAGGCAGAAGCAGACGGAGAGAAATTGTGCTCAATAAGGCGAAGCGACGCGGCAGAACAGAGAGAGAGAGAGGGAGAGAGGGAGAGAGAGAGAGAGAGAGAGAGAGAGAGAGAGAGAGAGAGAGACTCCATGATAAGCTGCTACTACATCAGCAATGATCAGTGTATTGGAAACATCTGTCAAATAACTGGTTTCACTTTCTCTCCTCTCCTTCATCGCTCCGTCACACACACACATGCGTAAACACACACACACACACACACACACACACACACACACACACACCATCTCCCTCTCTCTCTCTCCCGCATTAACATTCATGTATTCTGTCCATTTGGAGCGAACATTTATTCAGCCAGAAACCCCATCTTGGCCCGTAGGTGCTGCAAAATGAGTGGGTACACACACACACACACACACACACACACACACACACATACACACACACACACACATACAGTACATCTACACACAGCCAACTTACACACAGATGCACAGACATGCAACAATGGATATAAAGAGAATTACACATTCAATTTGCACACACACATACACACACACACACACACACACACCACAGTTAAACATAATCTTTCTTGCTGTCAATCTCTCTCTCGCATGCGTGTGTGTACAAACACACACACACACACACACACATTCTCACTCTCTCTGACTATATTCATGTTGTGCAAACACACAGCCTCCACGACAGGCAACCGCACACACACACACACACACACGCACACACACACACACACACACACACACACACACACACACAATACATCCTCATTCTCTCCTCCAAGTCTCCCACACACACATACATGCACATATGAATGCTTTTGAGAAAGAGAGGGAGGGAAATTAAAACTGTGTGTGTGTGTGTGCGTGTGTGTGCGTGTGTGTGTGTGTGCGTGTGTGTGTGTGTGTGTGTGTGTGGAGAGAGAGATAAAACTCTATTTATTAACCTATTAGGTCAAATCTGATGACAATCCTAGTTTGACCTTCCCCAGCCTCCATACTCATCTATTCATCTTCTGCTCTCTCTCTCTCTCTCTCTCTCTCTCTCTCTCTAACAGATAACACTGACCAGGGTTGTAATCAAATGTTTGACCCTTCCCAGCCTCTACTCTTCTCTTCCATCCCTCTCTCTTTCTCCATCTGCTCTCTCTCTCTCTCTCTCTCTCACACACACACACACACACACACACACACACATCTCCCCCACAGCCAATTCAATATCAGCTCAGCACTGCTCTGCCCTACACAGTTAAACAGCAGTTAGTATTTTTTTTGTGTTTTTCAAAGGTCAAAACATTTCGATTTCATATGAGAAGAAATGTGTTGTCAGGACAGAAGATACTGAAGCTTCTCTCTGTCTCTCCCTCTGTCTTCCCTCTGTCTTTCCCTTTGTCTTCCCTCTGTCCTCCCTCTGTCTACCCCTCTGTCTTCCCTCTGTCCTCCCTCTGTCTACCCCTCTGTCTTCCCTCTGTCTGTCCTCTTTCTTTCCCTCTGTCTTTCCTCTGTCTTCCCTCTGTCCTCCCCTCTGTCTTCCCTCTGTCTTGTCCTCTGTCTTCCCCTCTGTCTTCCCTCTGTCCTCCCTCTGTCTACCCCTCTGTCTTCCCTCTGTCTGTCCTCTTTCTTTCCCTCTGTCTTTCCTCTGTCTTTCCCTCTGTCTTCCCTCTGTCTTCCCTCTGTCTTTCCCTCTGTCTCCCCCTCTGTCTTCCCTCTGTCTTTCCCTCTGTCTTCCCTGTCTTTCCCTCTGTCTTCCCTCTGTCTTCTCTCTGTCTTCCCCTGTCTTCCCTCTGTCTTCCCCTCTGTCTTCCCCTCTGTCTTCCCCTCTGTCTACCCCTCTGTCTTCCCTCTGTCTGTCCTCTTTCTTTCCCTCTGTCTGTCCTCTTTCTTTCCCTCTGTCTTCCCTCTGTCTTTCCCTCTGTCTCTCCCTCTGTCTCCCCCTGTCTTCCCTTTGTCTTCCCCTCTGTCTTTCCCTCTGTCTTCCCCTCTGTCTTTCCCTCTGTCTTCCCTCTGTCTTCCTCTGTCTTCCCTCTGTCCTCCCTCTGTCTTCCCCTGTCTTCCCCTCTGTCTTTCCCTCTGTTTCCCCCTCTGTCTTCCCCTCTGTCTCCCCCTCTGTCTTCCCCCTGTCTTCCCCTCTGTCTTCCCTCTGTCCTCCCTCTGTCTTCCCCTGTCTTCCCCTCTGTCTTCCTCTCTGTCTTCCCTCTGTCTCTCCCTCTGTCTCTCCCTCTGTCTTCCCTCTGTCTGTCCTCTTTCTTTCCCTCTGTCTTCCCTCTGTCTGTCCTCTTTCTTTCCTCTGTCTTTCCCTCTGTCTTCCCTCTGTCTGTCCTCTTTTTTTCCCTCTGTCTGTCCTCTGTCTTCCCCTGTCTTCCCTCTGTCTGTCCTCTTTCTTTCCCTCTGTCTGTCCTCTGTCTTCCCTCTGTCTTCTCTCTGTCTGGATCTGAAGCAGTTTCCGCCCTTTAGCTCTGTAGCTGGATATGTTCTGTATGGAGGGCTGGATATGTCCTGTAATAATAATAAACTTTATTTATAGAGAATATGCCTCAATATTTATGTTTAAGTGTTTAATTTTGTTCAAATTCTTAGCCATGTGTTGTAATGATGACACTTTGGTTGTCATTTTTTATTTTCATTTTGGGGTATGAAGTGAGTAAAATAATTAGAATTATATTAAATGAATTAAAATTATGTTTGATCTCAGTTGAATTTATTAAAATGAATGAATAACCCATACATGTGCTAACCCTTTAGCACATGTATTAATTAATTAATATAATAGTATCAAATTAAAATATAAAATTAAATTAAAATTATATTTATATTCAGTTATATTTAAAATATAAAATTAAAATTAATATATTATATTAATTAATTAGTAGCCCAATACATTTTAATTAATTAAATTTTTAATTTTGTTTAAATTTTTAATGATGTGTTATAATGATGGCACTTTGAATGCAATTTTCATTTTCTTTTTCATTTCACATTATGAATTGAGTGAAATAATTTTAATTTTATGAAATGAATGAAAATCAGGTTTGATCTCAGTTGAACTGATTAAAATGAATGTCATTTTAGCACATGCATTAATTAATTAAAATGAATTTTAATTTAACAGCACAAATTCATTTCAATTTTCAGATATTTTTTATAAATTCATAGAAAAGTGATAATTTTATATCATACACATTCTATTAATCAATATTTTAAACCTTTGTTTAAAATTAATTTCTGATAACATTCATATTTAGTGATTTCAATGTTTTTTGTATTTCATGCTTTGAAGTGATTTTTTAATATTACAACACATCCAGCAATCCATTCTCCATCCAATTACTCAAAGTTTGGACCTCGCAGTATTCTCTTTTTATCCTCTGATCTCTCTCTCTCTCCCTCCTCTCTCTCGCTCTCTCTCTCTCTCTCTCTCTCTCTCGCTCTCTCTCTCTCTCTCTCTCTCTCTCTAACAGATAACACTGTATAAACTGACCAGGTCACATTTGATTACAACCCTGTTTGACCCTTCCCAGCCTCTACTTTTCTCTACCATCCCTCTTTTTTTCTCTATCTGCTCTCTCTCTCTCTCTCTCTCTCTCTTTCTTTCTCTCTCTGCCACAATGTTCAGGGATCATTAAATGTTTGATTAAATGCTTTGACTTTTCCACATTTCCACTGACTCTCCAACCCCCCACCTCTTTAACAGATAACACTAGAAAATGTATTAGGTCACATCTGATCTGCCCTATACTTTGCCCTTCCCCAGCCTCCCTCTCTCTCTCTCTCTCTCTCTCTCTCTCTCTCTCTCTTTCTCTCTCTCTCTCTCATGCCGACCTCAGATTAGAGGAGTTTTTCTGCCGATTTAACCCCCGATTCCAAAGTTCGGCACAGAGGTAAACCTTTTAGCACTTTTAGCACTAGGCTAGCGATAGTGTACCAACATTATAAACAACAGATATTAAAACTGCCAGTTAAACTTTTAAAACTCCTGTAATCTGAGCCCAGTTTTAAAAGGGAAATCCAGCCTCAGATCCTCTTACATTGTTACATATCATCAATCTGTATTGGAGTTATTTTGTGATGAGGTGTTGTAATATACTTTTTTTTTGGTGAAACTCCATTGTAGCTGCTGGAAGTATCTGGACGACTGGCCAGTTATTCAGGGGAAGAAGGAAAAACCTAAAACTGCTAACTACTACTGAAGTATTTTACCACCGGGGAAAATCAGTGAACCAGATTTACGATAACTATAAAAAATAATTATCAATTATAACGCTACGTTGTTGCTCAAGCGTTCACGCTACAAACCAAACCTGTGATGAAGTTCCTCACAAACGGAAGCCATCGGTGCAGTGAGCTTCCTCTCTCGCAAGCTTCGATTTGATTGGTTGAAAATGTTTTATCGTTGCTTCTGCATCCAAAAAGAAAAAAAAAAATCAAACCAAATATATGTTATAGTTTTGGATATTTTTTATAGTTTTAGCTAGGTAGTATCGGTCGACAGGCTTGTTAAGTTATTGTATCTTGTCTCTAACTTTCTCACTAATTTTATCGGTTTCTACAAATTTGCTTTTTTTTTTCAGGAGAATGTAACTTGTTTCAGGACATTTTCTTGGTAAAAGTGAAATTGTCTTGGAGAAAGTTTCTTGTTTCCAGATTTTGCTTCATTGTTTTATGATGATTTCTTGAAAGAATTAAGTCATATTGGCATGAATCAAAGTGAAATTTACTGAAACCAGCGAGATTATCTGCCAGTGCAGAGAGATAATTTGACTAAAAATATCATGAAATAAGCCGATAGGTCTGGAAACAAGATAAACTCACTAGACAATTTGTCATTTTTTGCAGTGTATCCGTAAGTGGGAACGCAGATATTCTATTTTCTAGAACGATTTAAATCCTTATATTTATAGTTATTGTTCTAGATGTTAATGGGCCTTTAACTGCCTGATATACCAGAAAGTCCACAGATGCTCCAGTGTTGAGATGATGACTGATATTGTTGTTAACAGCTAAAAATAAAAATATGTTTTAGTGTTTCTGACCTCTTTAAACATGTATCAGTACACAATCAGGGAGCATATGGCCAACAGGCAGTGCTGCTTTACTCTCACCTCCTCTTCCTCCTCTCTCTCTATCCATCTCTCCTCTCCTCTCCCTCCCCTTCATCTCTCTTTCATCTCCTCATCTGTGAAACAGACCGGGCCATGATTACAACCCTAATTTGAATTTCCATAGCCTCTACTATGCCTTTCTATTCATCTTTCCTTCTCTCTCTAACGCTGACACGGTGTTAAAGGCCATACGCTCTCTCTCTCTCTCCCTCTCTCTCTCTCTGTGTCTCTCTCTCTCCATAATGAGCTGCACCGTATTGATTATCCTATAGATCGGCCGATTCTATCGATCGTGCCGACATTCCGACACCATCAAAAAACAACGCCGCTTCTATGGCCAGGCGGCAGGACCGATGATCTTTGATGCAGTCGTCAATACAGGAAGTAGATGGACTAATTAGCATATAGGCAGGTGAGATAATGAGGGAGAATAATTGGGATGAAACAGAGGCTGATGATCAGAGAGGAGCGAGGAAATGAGCTTCACACAGGCTGCAGAGGAAAGTGTCCCAATTCTGAGCTTCCGCCTCACATGTGACTCAGATCTGAAGTTTCTAAAAAAAAATGTGAACAGCAAAAAGTTGCATTTTTTTAAAATTCCCACCTGGATCACATGGATATGTGCTGCAAAATCTGATCCTGAGGCATGAGAACTACATGCGACTTGTATTTGAACGCTCAGAGCAGAATTTGTATAGAATTTGTGTAGAATATGTAAACTTTACGTCATTCACCTGAGACACTATATACATCATTTTGGTGTCATGGCAGCTTGGCTGAACAGTGTTAGCACTGAAAACAACAAGATACACCAATGCACAGAAAGCCAAGCAGTGACAGGTGTCAAAAACAGATGTGATGTATTTTGTTGTTGTCACGGCGACGGCCCACTGAACCTCAAATCGCCCGGCGACCAATTCCGCCGTCATTCATTTTCCACGGGACGGCAAGTGATGGGATAGCTCGCGGCGCGGTGAAGAGGGCGGGACAAAAGAGTTGAGCTCAGGTTTAACTTTATGCAAATGAGTGCGGTGTTCGCGTCTCGAGAGCCAATCAGCACCGGCGCCGCGTCTGCACCATCAGGAGAAGTGAAACTGGTGAAGAGTGTGAAACTTGTATCGTAGTTGATGATCTATGCATGTTAAAGAATATTTTTTTCAGTGAATCTCTTAGTTGCTCTAACATTGTTGTTGTGATGCAGCTATTTGGCCAAAGGAGAAAAGCCTACTGTAAACCACAGATGCCGATCTACAATACAATACAATACAATACAGTACAATTAAGTAAAGGGCTCTTGGGGGGCTGAAGGAGAGAGAAAAAAAAAAGTGTGGTTTTCTACATCACTGTCAGTTCATATTGGTATCTGATGTGTTACATCCAAAAAACATCAGATCTGAGCAGCAGTTCAGAATAAGCATGAAGGCCTGCGGTGTGAATGTTGCAATTTCAGCTCCTGTGTCCATTGGGCTTGTCTTTTTTTAAATAGCAGAGCTAAACAGATGCTTGGAGGAAGACTCTTCTTTCTGCCTTCTCTGCTGAAAACCCATGTGAAGCCCGGCTGTGCTATGAATCTAAATATTTCTAAGCATAAGTCGCGGACACTCGGCGAGTTTGCACAGTAAAACTCTCCTCGGGTGTGTCGGTCCGAGCGGGGAAAACACTCCAGACACCGAAAGTACGGCTTCAGGCCCGTGTCCTGTTTAAATATATAGTATGAAATGTGTTTCTACGGCAGAGGATGCACTTCGCCCTCCAGGCTTCATCGGGTCTGCTCACTAACAGTCGATAGGAAACAGGAGTTTATTAGATTCAGCATCTAGAAATCATGGAACATAACATCAGTAAACTGGGTCTGTCTGTGATGCTTTATACCAAACTATAAGGGACAAAAGAGGAAAAAGATCTTCAATAAAAAGTGGAAATGTCTTCCTTTGAGGTAACTTGATAGCTTGTATTTTTATTTCTTCTTTAAAGTTGCTCACAAAACATTCAATTTCACAGACATTTACTGCCATTGACTGTACCCAACACCAGAAATTCATCTGGCAAAATCTATAGCATCTCAATTATTATCTGCTGTAATGCTGCAGCCCCACTGATGATTTAGACTGATAAGATAAGTGTATTTTTATATAAACATCTTGCACACTGCAGCTATAAAGTCATTTAATGTAACTGAATTTACAATAAGACATTAATAAAACATTTTGACACAATAAATCAACACAGACTGCTGAACAATCAATGCAAATTGGCTGTCATTGTTCAGATTTTTTTTTTTTGAGAATCTAATCTATTGAGCAGACAGTTGAATTAATGTCATTTATTAGAGAAATGCGACAAGGTTCTGTCAGAGTGAATATAATGAGGGCAAATTCACAGAGCCAAGACTTCAGAGTCAAATTATAATTATTAAATAAATAGAAGTGGAAAGCAATTCCAGTCCTCAAATAAAGAAAATGTACCTGTCCCTAGACGTTCCTACACACACACACACACACACACTCTATACTGCCATGTAACTACATAATGTATATATTCTACCTTATCTGTCCGTAATATCCTAATAACATGCCATATTGTCAGTCCGGCCCACCAGCTGCAGTCGGAGATAGCAGCTGCATGTATTAAAGGACCTGTGTAAAGCTTAGAGAAGCCTGTTTGTGACTGTAAGGTCGCTGGTTCGAATCCTCAGACCACTGATAAAAACCAACCCAGACTGTGGTGGCACTGGACAGAAGTGAATGTGTGGAACTGCATGAATGTGAAGCAGCGTGTTGGAAATGAGGAAACCTTCAGCAAACCCTCCCTGGATGAATAAATAAATATAAAAAAATGAGAAATCTAAAGTCTGGTATGGTTGCTTTGACAAGGCAGGAACAAAGGAGGAGGAAATGAGCATGATGTCTTAAAATGCAAATAACATGGATGAAAAGTGAGAGAAATTCAATGCTACTAGAACTACTTACAACTACCACTACTACAACTACCACTACTGTTACTACAGCTTCCATTACTGCTACTACAACTACTACTACTACTACTACTACTGCTACTACTGCTACTACTGCAACTTTGACTACTGCTGCCTGCTGCTACTACTAAAATTACTACTACTGCTATCACTGCTACCACAACTACACTACTACTACTACTTCTACTACTACTGCTGCTACTACTACTACTACAATTACTAGTACCCAGCAAACAAGCCCTTCTGGGGCCTATGTGGGGCCACTATTAGGGACGATGTCCACAGTGAAACATCGCGATGGACGATGATATCGTTGTTGGCGGGGGGGGGGGGGACAAGAATGACGTACGAGAATGAAACTAATGAAACGGACAAGGCTCTCAGCTGCTCTAGTACTAAAATGATGTAAATAAAAAGTACTCAAATTAAGTAACAATAATTTCAATACTAGTCATAGTGATGTAACTGCAGAATAAACCACTGAGTGAAGTTTTAAAAAAAAAAAACAAAAAAAACCGGATGTGAGCAGATATTGATCAGTGACGGTGGCAAATCACTTTGCATAATGGCGGCGACAAACCTGGTCGCTAAGAAAGGTACGACTTCGCCCATCTGGCAATACTTTGGGTTTGGGCCAAATGAAAGAGGGGAGCCAAGGGACACTAATGAAGTGGTGTGCAAGATTTGTACTAAAGTCATCCGCGCAAAAGATGGCCAGACGACCAATCTGCACGACCATTTGCGTGTACACCATCCCGTCGATTATGCTAACTTGCCAGTGCCATCACATGCAACCGGTCCTAGCAAAACAGCTAGCCACCAACCAACCATATCTGGGGCTTTTGCAAAAAGTACAAAGTACAAGCGTGACAGCGAAAGATGGAAGCAGTGTACTGATGCTGTAACTCGCTACCTAGCAAAAGAAATGGTTTCTTTTAATACGGTAGAGAAGAGTGCATTTAAGGCCATGCCGCAGACATTTGACAAGCAGTATGAGCTGCCAGGTCGGAAATTCTTCTTGAAGACCGCAGTCCCAAAGTTGTACAACGACATCAGAGCAAACATTTCAGCAGTACTGGATGATGTGGAATATTAGGCCCTGACAACTGACATATGGTCCAGCTGCAACATGATGCCTTACATGTCAGGGACCGCACATCATGTCAGCAAAGAGTGGACACTTGAAACGAAATGCTTACAAACAAGCTTCGTGCCGGAAAGCCATACAGCCGACAACCTGGAAGAGGCACTGCGGGGGACCATACATGACTGGAAAGTAGAAGAAAGAAAAATCGCCTGCATAACTACTGATAATGTGGCCAATATTGTGGCGGCCATCAGACAGTTAAAATGGCCTTGGTTAAATTGTTTTGGACACAACCTGACCATTGCTATCAACAACTCATTTCAGCAGCAGAAGGCCAGCACTGATCGGGCATTCGGGGTTTGCCGGGCAGTCAACACTGCTTTTTCCCACGGCTGGTTAAGAAGACGTGAGCTGCACAAAGCCCAAGAGGAGCTGAAACTCCCTCAGCACTCCATGATAACGGTAATTAGAAAAGTGTGGGCCGGCCGACACCTAGCTAATTGCAATAATATAATAAGTGTGCAATTTCCAAAATGTAAAACCTAATAACTAAGCTTATATGTTAAGGTGATTTGACATTGTGTGATCACCACGGGAGGCAATGTGTAGCTATTTCTCAGCGGTGGTTAGAAAATGTGTATTATATGTGTGCATTTTAAATAGTTTAGGCCTATATGGGGTTCATTATGTGAGCTATAGGCTAGAAAGCCTTACTATAAGTTATTAATAGCCTAAGGCTGAATATGTTTTTTCTGACAGGACTGTGCAACACGATGGGGCTCAAAACAAAAAATGGTGGAGAGAATCCTGGAGCAGGTGCAAGCCATCAAACGGGTGTTTGCTGAGGACAAAAGCCGCCGCCCGCTCCCGCAGCTTACATGGCAGGACATAACTGTTCTGGAAGCAGTTAACAACGGGTTGAAGCCAGTAGCGGAGTTCACAGATATTCTCTCCGGAGAAAACTATGTTACTGTTTCCTCACTTCTGCCCATGTTAACCCACCTGGAAGGTGTGCTGGAGGAGTCAGAGGATGATTACCAACTCACAGCCGACCTGAAGCGCGTCACGATGGAGCAGATGGAAGGCAAATATGACAATGATGCCACCCAGAGGATGATGCGCAAAGCAACACTGCTTGACCCTAGATACCGAGGGGACCACATGAAGCCACCCGAGCTAAGTGCCACAAAAACAGAACTGGTAGCAGAGATGGCGGCAGCAGCAGCAGCAACACGCGCAACTCCGACACCCGGTCCCGCACAAGTGAGAGAAGAGGAAGAGGAATCAGGTGCTGGCACCGCGCCTAAGAAGAAGAAAGGTTCACTGGGCAGCCTACTTGGGAAAAAAGCAGCTACAGCAGCAGCCACGCTTACTGCTGATCAAAAAGCTGAAGCAGAGATGACATTGTACCTGCAGGAAATGGCCATTGATGGAGAAGAAGACCCACTAACTTGGTGGAAAGTTAACCAGGGACGGTTTCCTCTCATGGCCAGCTTTGCACGTAAATATTTGTGTATATGTGCGACCAGTGCTCCATCTCCATCTGTGCTTTAAATCACGATGTTGCGATGTAGAGGGCTCAGTGGTCGATGACTGTCGGCCATCGGACCAACCCTAACCACTATGGGCTGAAAATTGGGCCCCTTGTAGGCTGCCCACAGTGGACCCATATCAGCTGTGAAATGGTGGCCACATGTGGGCCCCAATGTTTGAGGCCATGATGGGCAGCCCACACCGAGCCCAAAGCTGCATGGCTGGCTCGGTGTGGGCTGGCCCAAGTATGGGCAGCCCACAAAAAACCCATACGGGGCCCATAGGTGGGAAAAGACTGTAGGCCCTGCATGGGCAAAACCAGAGTGGGCCCCAGAGTGGGTTTAGAGTGGGTTTGCCCCAGTCCACACTGCCCACAAAACCCCACAGTGGCCTTGCAGAGGCTTATTTGCTGGGTACTATTGCTATTACTGCAACTGCTACTACTAACACTACTACTACTACTGCTACTACTACTGCTACTGCTACTAGTACTAGCACGTATTAATACTACTACTAACAATAAACATAATTTGTATAGCACTTCAACAGCAGACTTACAAAGTAGCTCACAGTAAGGAATCAAAATGGTAATACCTTTAAAACCATGAATAGAATATGTAGAATCGAACACCAGTGAATCTGAAATAACAGTAAGAGCAGAAAGGCTTAATTACAAAATGAGATATATCGAAATCAGTAAGGCATGCATGAGCATAAATGTCATCCAGCGGTGCGTTTCTGTGAGTGCAAACCTTCCCTACAAATCCCTGATATTTCATGGGCTGCGGCCCGGCGCGGCTCGCAGGCTCAGTCGCGGTCGGTCCCACATGACGAGCGCACCGATTCGTTTCCGTGATCCTGAGCCTGAGGACACGGGACTAAATTTATCAAATGGATCGCAGGCTGAAAAATGCTAAAGAAGCGCTGCCATATTTGAAGCACTTCCAAGGCCTTGCATCCATGAAAATTAAAACCCCTTTAAGACCCTCGTTCCCCAGATTCACAAACTTTCAAGGATTTTTCCCCCGAGGCCCGTGTGAGCGTTAAGCCTCTGACTTCCTGTGGCAGTGTTAAGTGTCTGGATTATTCAAATACATGCAGAATCTGCAGCTGTCCTCCATTAGTACTGTATACGGTGTCAGCCTTTGTAGAAGGAACGCTTTATGCATTTGTTCTGCATCACTACTGCAGGCAATTATCTCTGGGATGTTAAACAGTACAAAAAAATAGTACAATTAAATACAAAACTCTAGTTTCTGTTACCATCCCTTGTAAACTGTTGCTGAGGAAGAAATGGAAAAGTACCAATACTAAACAACATTCCCATACGCTCACTTAATATGTAGCCTTTGACCCATATTTACATATATTTACTTAATTGCCTAACTCAAGAATACTAATAAGAATAAAAATGATAATAATCTTTACTTATATAGCACTTTTCAAAACAATGTTACAAAGTGCTTCACAAACAAAATAAAATCATAAAGTGCTTCACAAGCACACAGAGAGATAAAGGAACAAAGGACAGAACAATAGGGAGGTAAAAGTAATAAAAGAGAAATATATAATGATAAAATAAAACACTAAAAAGCAAAAAGGTAAACAGATCCAGCCCGAGGGACAACAACAAATGGAATAAAATAACAGGCAAGGCAACAGGGTTAAGAAATGCATAGAAGCCCGAGGTTATAAAATACTAAGTCTGCTTCACTTCACTTCATTAAGATCAAGAAGTATCTTAAACTCTATGAGTAATTCAAATGGTCTGAGAGAAGAGTGGCTCCGCCCACTGAGGTTAAACTCAACCAATGAGATTATTTCTGCCTCCAGAGCAGCTCTGCCTCTGAGAAATGTTTGCAGAACTGAAACTCCAAACCATCTTTTGGTTGTTTTTGTTAAGAAGTAAGAGTCCAAGCTAAAGAAAAAACAAAACAACTACTCAATTGGAAGTAAAAGTACAAAAAAAAGTACTCAAAATAAAGTTTAAAAGTACTCAGTAAAGCTGCATTATTCAAAATGGGCTAGTGGTTAGTCCATGCTTTATCAGAAATGTCACAGGTTGTTACCAAGCAGCATCCACTGAGCCCATTAACAGCTACAGAGGTGAAACACACCGCTCCATAAATGAAAAGTCACAGGTCTGATCCCGCTGAAGTGCCTTATCTGCCGCCTCATTTTAATAAGAGCATCGGCTAAAAAAGTGAATGTAAATGCAAAGTAGACACAATCTGCTTTATTTTAATTTATTAAAAGGCGGAGCGGTGGCATTAAAACCTTGATTATCCGCTGCCCTTCTGAAATGCATGGTCTTTGTGAGAATGGAATATTTAGTGGTTGGGTGATTTAAACACATTAAAATACTGAATTTATTTATTTTTTTTATTCAGAAGCTTTCAACAGATTCCAACTTTTCACTTTAAACTGTTTTTTTTTTTTTATATATTTAACGTCAAGGTCAACATTATTATTCCGTTCCAGGGGAATTGGAAATTGGACATTTGGCCAAAAACATACTGTCCTTCATGAAAATACTCTCATACTTGTGTGTTCAGTTCTTTTCAGATATTCATGTTTATGTTGTTGAAATATTGAAATACACTCATATTCGTGTAAATACAGTCTTATTTGCGTGAATACACAAGTAACTGTCTTCTTCTTCATGGGTTCTTCAGATGACGGCCACAGGGGAACCCCAGAAGGTTCTTTGAGGAACCCCATCACAATGACAGGAGCTCCATGAACCTTTAAACCTATGGAGATTCTTTAAGGAACCCTGTAACAACGCATTTTGTAATAACACCGCATTATGTAATAACTCGACAAAATGTAATAAATTTTCACTTCATCATGTAATAACACCCGCATTTTGTAATAATCTGCCTCATTTTGTAATACACAGCCTGAACGCAATATGTAATAAATTTCCCCGCATTTTGTAATAAATGTGTGTGTGTGTGTGTGTGTGTGTGTCTCCTGACATTTGTGTGTACTAGTACTTAGATGTTTGTGTCAGTATAACACAGTTTCTATTAAGCTAAGGAATACAGTGACACTTAATGTAGTTTTGACCAATGAAAGATACTAATCTACTGAACTAATAGTAACTTTTTAAAATGAATTTTGAGTCAGTATGATTCATGCTAGAATGCATAAAATAAACATTGTTGTTATAATGTTATAACAATTTTTATGAATGAAAATTATTACATAATGCACCATATTATTACATTTTCATCAAAAAAAAGTGCTGTATTTTGTTCATGTAACTCCTGTATTTTGTAATAACCACCTCAATATGTAATAATTTATTACAAAATGCGGGTGTTATTTCATAATGAATGAAAATGAATTACATTTTGTTGAGTTATTATATAATGCGGTGTTATTACATAATGCGTTGTTACAAACCCTTTAAAGACGTTTTGTTTTTCGAGTGAAGAACCCTAAGGTGTGTACGGAAGATTGTTAGGGCCACATGTGAGAAATGTATTCAAAAATTCTGAGATTAGTCTCAGAATTCTGAGATTAAAGTCTGAATTCTGGCTGTAATCTCAGAATCTCAGAATTCTGACTTTATTCTCAGGATTCAGATTTTAAACTCAGAGGTTCTGAGGTCAATTTTTCACACGTGGCCCTAATCCTCCTCTGTAGGTGTGTATTGGGATCTTAGAAGATTCCAGATGAACCACTAGTTTTTACCAGTGGCTTAAATATACTGGGTCAGAATAAATGGCCACTGATGAAGATATTGGCTGATAATTGTTCATGTGATCGGTAAAGGGATTGTAATTAGTCATCTAATGCCTGGATTTATGATGCTTCTTGAAGAATATTGATCTCTTTTTTTTAAGCATTATTTATCCAAAGTCGGTTACCGGAGCACACTAATGTCTTTGCTTATTATCGCAGACCTACTGAGGCGTTGTGTCATGAAATGCATAGAGCAAGGCACTAACACAGGCAGGGTTGGGGGTTCAATTCCCACTGGGACCCAAGTATTATGTTCCCATTCTACTGTCAGGAGCTTCGGATAAAAGTGTGAATGGCATCTGGTCTGTAATGGCATTTAAAGCATTAACTCTCTTTCTCTCATTGCAATTCAACTCACTTCAGTACAACATCCCCATTCTCTGTGCATCTCACACACGCACACACTCTCTCTCTCTCTCACACACACACACACACACACGTTAATTGTAGTTCCCTTCAGATCCTTGGCAGTCAGAATCTGTCCTGGAGGAAATTAATCCGAGCCACATTGCTGCAGATTGACACCACAGCCTTGTTCCAGTCGCTCCCCATCTGCCTTACATATCTGTATCCAAAATGTATTCATCCGGGGAAGGTTGACTAAGCATTGTACGCCTTTGCTTCACATTCAGACAGCTGTACACCTTCATACCCATGAGTCATCCAGTGTTGTGTAGCGAAGGTATTTTGTCACTGCACAGAACGGCAGCATAAAAGCGCCAAATATTTGGCCTCATAAAAGGCCCTCCAGATTCGGAAATTTTTTAATTAAAATGTTGGTTTCAAACGGAAGCAAGTGGAGGGAAGACGGATAGATTTTTACATAAATTCTTGCCCGGTGCAGCTTCAGAGTAAGAGTCCAAGAACCGCAATTGAAGTCAAAATGGGACTGTGTTTACATCTCCACAGAAGGACAACACATACCTGGCAACACTCCCGATTTTCAGAGGGAGTCTCCCTATTTTTAACCCTTTCTCCCGCTGTGCTCCCGATTGGTAATTTCTCCCGTTAATCTCCCGATTTTGTAGTGATACAAATCAAATGGGTGAAAATGGAAATGGAAACTACCATGGTAAACAAACAAACTACTTTGGTAGGGTCCTATTTGATATTTTAAGTGCTTTTTTTTTACATTTCATATTGCATTTCATTCTGTTATTTCTAGATTGGATTACATAGTATACTATTAATCTCTGTGAGAGGTCACAAATGCAAGTATATTGTACAATAATGTACAAAATGCACCAGAAAATAGTTGTTAAAGGCAGATTTTGATTCCACCCCCCCTCCCAACAATAGACAATATATATCCATTAGTAAGAAAATCTCCCTCTTTTTCGCAGCCTAATGTTGGCAGGTATGACATCATGATATCACATGTAAAAAATACCAATAAGAACCTGCATTATTATGGAGCCAATTCATACACAATAGATAATAATAAAAAAAAAAAGTATGGTAATTTACAAAAATCCCTGCAGCAGTATAGCAGCAATACCAGGATACCAGCAATACCAGTTCAAAAACTATGCCATATTAAAAGAAAAAACAAAAACAAAAAAAAACACCTATTTTAGTAAGCAAAATACATGTAGTGTTTTTTTATTTATTGATGTTATACCCTTGCTATCAGAGACATTGGGTCCAGCTCCAATTCTAAACCCAATATTTTTTTCTATTTCATTTAACACATTGGACCAATATATTTGCAATTTATGACAAGACTAGAGACGGCCGCGGTGAGTTAAAGTACCGATATCTGTTTTACATTTATTTATTTATTTATTTATGGTTTATTTGATAGGGACTGATACAATATACAGATACAATATACATAGAAAAACTGAGAACTGCTACCCGATGCAAGTATCATAGTGTTTATAGCGGATGCTAATTTGCAACATTCCCATCCCTAGAAGGGCTTTTGTGAAAATAAGAGATTAAAACAGTGAGGTAAAAAGAAGGTAAACTGAGTACAGCAAGATACAACAGAGCACAAGGTAAAAAAAAAGGAAAAAAAAGGTAAACTGAGTACAACAAGATACCATACAACACACATTTAGTAGTAACATAACTACAGAAAACTAGACATGAGTACAAGTTTGTTGCTGAATTAACCAGGATTTCTTAAAAGTGGTGAAGTTTGCAGCAGATTTCAAGCGATCAGGTCCAGGTTCCAGGACTTCTGCTCCTTTCACAGAAAAAGCTGTCTGAGCAAAAATTGCCACTTGAAGCTGGCTCTGGTGGATCTGCTGCAGCTCTGTTAGTCTCTTGATGTAAATTCCTTTTAAAGGCACGTGGGAGAACAAGAGGAGTTAAAGTGTCTGAGGTTAGGTTACGGTGCACTTTACATAAATGGAAAATGCACGGTCCCACTGACATATGGTACAACAGTGTAGACTTTTTTCAGACAGTGTAAAACGCTGTAAGCAAGTAACAACCTTCCACTCAGTATGCTTCTTCAGTCGGTGTTTTCTAGTTAAATAAAGGTAAAAAAACAACAGGCATGATGCTGGTGAATGCATCCTTTCCAATTTCTGCATGACAAAAGCGACATTCTGTGATCCCACTGAAATGTATGTAAACCGGATTGATGAGTTTTATCGATCACCGGATCAATACAGGGAAATCTGACACAGGTGATTAGGGTTTGACCCACAACTGATCGCATTAACGTGTCTGTCCTTTGTTACCTGATAATGGAGCGAAGCTATTGATTACCGATGTCATGATCTTGCACTCGATAGCTGGTAATTGGCAGTGAAATCAATCAGCTTGCCATTGATGATGGCTTTAAAGGGGCAGTGAGGTTTCTGGAGCCCCGCAGCACAAAATGACCCCCATAATATATCTAGAGGGAGGTTGACAGGATTGTTGGTCAATACCAATATGACCATTACTTGGCAAGGTGCTGAGATCTTCTGGCTTTCGAAACTTTCACTTTCGCTTTTTTTCACAGAAAGAAGGGGACCAAACCGAGGGAAAAAATACCCCCGAAAAACAACACAATAAGGCAAAAATACAATACTTCAAAGGGGGAAAAAACAAATATATAACAATGAGTGTGAAAGAGGGCGAGAGAGATCAAGACAGAAAAGAAGAAAAGAGAAAAATAAAAAAAAAAGATATTAAGCAATTTTAAAAGGGCATGACATCATTTCAGTGGCCATGTCTAGATTTCTGCTGTGAATTATGAAACTTCGGCAGATGTTTGTAAAAAAAAAAACCATTTGTGGTAAAGTGAGAGGTAACACAGTATTGGCATTTTCATAATAGAGACACACACACTGATGTGAATGTCACATCAGTGTGTGTGTCTCTATTATGAAACACACACACCGAGCTGAATTTGTATCAAACCCTTTGATTGCCCTTGAATGTTTTCCTCGAGTCTTGTAACACGAACGTTGACATTCATAAACATGTCTACAGTTATCTTTGTTGCACTTTTGTGTGCTTAATGGATATGCATGAGTCCAATTATGCTAATAAGCACTCATACAAGACTGATGAATATGAATATGCATGAGAAACTGCAACTTTGCAACGAACGGAAAGCCGCTAAAAGACAGAGAACAAGAGCCAGTTGACAACCTGCATTAAAAAACCTGACCAGGTACAACAGCTTGCACTTCTCTGCTGGTGTGTGTGTGTGTGTGTGTGTGTGTGTGTGTGTGTGTCTGAGAGAGAGAGAGAGAGAGAGAGAGAGATACAGCTAAGTGATAGTAACTCCATAACAACATCATCTATGTGCCATTACAAACACCTGTTCTTTGATCTCTCTCTCTCTCCCTCTCTACTTTCCCACAGTTCCGAGTGTGTCCTGAGTGTTCTAGAATCCGCCCACGTCTCTCTCTCTCTCTCTCTCTCCCTCTCTCTCTCTCTGTCCCTCTCTCTCTCTCTCTGTCCCTGTCGCCGCGGCGCCCGGCCGTCGTCCCCGGAGACGGTCGCCTGGGAGTTCTGCCGCTAATTGACGTTCAGTTTCAGATGACCTTTGGTTGACGGGGTGTTTACACACACGCACGCACACACACACACACACACACACAACCACACACACACACACACACAGATGACATACATGAACAATTTCACAACTCAAACAATCAGATACGCAAACACCCACACAGGGAACTTATTATGGAGTGTTTGAAGAGTGAAAGTGAAGGATGAGGTCTTCCACTGAACACACACACACGGACGGACAAATACACACCCACACACACACACACACACACACACACACACACACACACACGCATATGCAGCACAGCAGGAGCGCTGACCTACTAGACGATATGCAAAGTACAGATCTAATTGGTCTGTTCTGTCCATCAAAGAACAACAGGAGAGGAGAGATGACAACTTAATGACTAATGCTAATATGGGAACTTTGCATTACATCCAACATTAGCATGACATTAGAGCTGCTCATGTTCTTTTCCCATAACATGAAAGACAGGAGGAATAATTGATGTTCTTCTATATATATATACATTAGAAAATATGCCTGAAGTTCATTATTCACTGTCTCTATAATCTAGAGACATTGCTGATTTTGGTAACACTTTATAATAACCATCATTAATAAATGGTAAATTGATAGTTAATTAAACTTTAGTTAATAGTTATTTCACTGTTAACAAACAATGAAATGATCATTAATAATGTTTACTAATTATTAGTAATGCTATAATTTATGTTATTTTATCATTCGTTTGTGTAATATAAAATAATTTGTTTATAAATTATATATTGTATCATAGCTTTTTACCCTTTTTACCGTCTCTTATCAGCTATGATACAATATATAATTTATAAACAAATTATTTTGTATTACACAAACTAATGATAAAATAACATAAATTATAGCATTACTAATAATTAGTAAACATTATTAATGATCATTTCATTGTTTGTTAACAGTAAAATAACTATTAACTAAAGTTTAATTAACTATCAATTTACCATTTATTAATGATGGTTATTATAAAGTGTTACCCTGATTTTTACTTAGAGTAGAGTTTTTGACGAAGAGTAGGTGTTGTTTTTTTTTAATATTGGACACTTCATTCAAAACCCAACTGCTGCATTGGAGCTGACAGTAGAAGATTGTGGTGTCAAAGTGTGTAACTGTATGAATATGAAGCAGAGTGGAGCTGAAACAGCATATTACGTGTTCAGCAAACCCTCCGCCTGGGTAAATAAAGGTCTAAATAAAAGATCTATAGATGTTCTGATATTCAAAGGTAGAAAGGAGAAGTAGAGGAGACGGGAGAGTAAACACACACACACACACACACACACACACACACACACGGGCAGGCAATATTTTACAGTGTTTGAGGAGAGGGATAAGGTTATGGATCAAACAATACACAAGGACAGATATGGTAAATACACACACTCAAGAACAACATAAAAACACCCATACACACAGACACAAACACACACACACACACATTTACAAATACCCATCAAAACACAGACACACAAACACCAGGGCGCTATCTTCATATCATACGATGACATTTTCCCTCACTGCTATCTCTGGAGCCAATCAAAGAAAGGTTTACTCAACAAAGGTTATCCTATTGGAGGATTGCCAAAGAGAGAGAGAGAGAGAGCGAGAGAGAGAGAGAAAGAGAAAGAAAGTAACAAAACAGTAGACGGATAAATAGAAGAGGAAAAACAAACAGTGGCCGCATGACGTGCTATTCAAATGCTGAAGACTGCGGTCGTGAATATGCGCTCCCCAAACCTCTGACCTCGTCTGAAATACCAGCGGGTCTCCGGGCCGGGGCGGCGGTCGGACGTGAAAGGTCCCGGGCGGTCAGGTCCTCCGGAGGCGCACCCCTCTGTACCCTCGACATCATGGGTTCGACTCCCAGTCCGACACATGACCTTTGTCACATGTCATCCCTCATCTCTCTCCTCCCACGCTTCCTGTTAATGCACTTCTTAATAACGCAGAAATGCCAAGAAGATAATGTCAGAGAAAGGTTCCTGGGTCGTCAGCAGAAAGGCAGAGGAATTAGGGGGAAGCCATTGGTCAATTACTAGTCTTTTTGTCTTTAAAGGTTGTGCATGTAGCATTTTCAAGTCAAATTAATTGTGATACCTTCGTATAATTGCCGTCAAATATTACCCAACCCGCTACCTGGTTTCACCCGTGTGTTTGAATATGTGCAGGCAGATCTTGTACAGCCGGCTCGGTCTGACTGATTCCAATCGGATAATTATTATACTCCGAAGATTCACACGCACACACACACACACACACAGAGAGAGACCCCATTTAAACCTGGTATTAAAATGTGATCTGTATCTGGATAGCTTATCTGGATAACGGGAAAATGTATGTTAATGAAAGGTGATGTGATGGGATCTGCCAGACCACCCCCCGATGTGATCAGATCTCAGCCAGAGTCAGCCAGGTGGAAACAGAATCTGTGCAGTGTGTTCGCATTAATGAGAAAGTAATCCGCCCACGGAGTAGACATGTCGTCGGCGCGGGTGGAAATGTCATCAACATGGGCAGGAATGTAGAAACGTCATTGCCGCCGGTAGAAAGCGGAGAGAAACATCTCTAAAGTGGGGAGAAACATCGTCACAGCGGGTAGAAGCGTCCTCACCAAAGTTAGAAAAGTCATCGCTGCGAAAAAAAGGTGTCATCGCTGTGGGTGCAAACATCATCACTGTGGGTAGAGACATCATTAAAGTGGGTTGAAATGTCAGGATAGAAAATGTCATCACTGCTGTGGGTTGAAACGTCATTGCTGCAGGTAGGAACATCATCACTGGGGTTAGAAGCGTCATCAACACAGGTAGAAACATCATCGCTGCAGGTAAAACATCATTGCTGTGAGTAACATCAGTGCTGTGGGTAGAAATGTTGTCACCACGGGTAGAAACATCCTCACGGTAGGTAGAAACATCATTGCAGCAGGTAGAAACGTCATCACAGCAGATGGAAACATTAAAAAACGTCATCTCAACAGATAGAAACATTATCACAGCAGGTAGAAACATCATCGCAGCAGGTGGAAAATCTAGACAGGGAAAGTGAAAGTGAAACACCTGCCCCTCCCTCTAAAACTACTGTCAAGTAGAAACGTCATCACAGCAGATGGAAACGTCATCTCCGCAGGTAGAACCATCATCTCCGCAGGTAGAACCATCATCACAGCAGGTAGAAACATCACAGCAGGTAGAAACGTCATCACAGCAGGTAGAAACGTCATCACTGCGAGTAGAAACGCCATTGCAGCAAGTAGAAATGCCATCTCCGCTGGTAGAAACGTCTTCGCAGCAGGTGGAAACATCATCGCAGCAGGTAGAAATGTGATCCCAAAAGATAGAAACTTTATCACAGTGGGTAGAAATGTCATCACTGCAAGCAGAAACGTCATTACAGCAAGTAGACATGTCATCTCAGCAGGTAGAAATGTCATTGCACCAGGTAGAAACGTCATCACAGCAGGTAGAAGCATCATCACAGCAGGTAGAAACGTCATTGCACCAGGTAGAAACGTCATCACAGCAGGTAGAAACGTCATTGCACCAGGTAGAAATGTCATCACAGCAGGTAGAAACGTCATCACAGCGGGTAGAAACGTCATTGCAGTGGGTAGAAACATCATCCCAACAGATAGAAACGTCTTCACAGTGGGTAGAAACGTCATTGCAGTGGGTAGAAACATCATCCCAACAGATAGAAACGTCATCACAGCAGGTAGAAACATCATCCCAACAGATAGAAACGTCATCACTGTGAGTAGAAACGTAAATTCCGCAGTTAGAAACATTATCTCCACAGGTGGAAACGTCATGGCAGCAGGTAGACAAGTCATCGCAGCAGGTAGACACATCATCCCAACAGATAGGAACATCATCTCTGCAGGTAGAAACATCATTGCACCAGGTAGAAACGTCATCCCAACAGATAGGAACATCATCTCCGCAGGTAGAAACATCATCACAGCAGGTAGAAACATCATCTCAGCAGGTAGAAACATCATCTCTGCAGGTAGAAACGTCATCCCAACAGATAGGAACATCATCTCTGCAGGTACAAACATCATTGCACCAGGTAAAAAACGTCATCCCAACAGATAGAAACATTATCACAGCAGGTAGAAACATCATCGCAGCAGGTGGAAAATCTAGACGGGGAAAGTGAAAGTGAAAGACCTGCCCCTCCCTCTAAAACTACTGTCAAGTTGACCACTGTGCGTCACACTAACACTACCAGGATTCAGTGTTTGATTCCCTGTGTAGCTCAATGGGCAGCAGTGATGGATTCCCTCATTTGAAATGGATGAGCTTCCAACACAGATTATTTGACGCATTCACTCTAGTGGCGGAGCTTGAGCAGTCCTTGGTGGTGATAACAACGCTCTTACCCTAGACAGAAAATGACACATCCCCAGGTCCATCAGAAACAAATGTCCCAGAATTACCATAGAAACTGGTTTTACTGACTCACTGCCCCGCGCAGCAAGCCATCCAACAGCAAATCGTGCGTAACATTTATTGACGGCGCTGCCTCTCTCCTATTTTCTTCTATTTTACGGCATTTGTTATTTTTGCTGGTGTAGTGTGGAGAGTGATGGGCAGGAAGATGGGAGAGAGGTCATGAGCTCGCCATTGACCGATCTACAGCTGTTCAAAAACAACACGTGAGTCAGAGGGAATAGCCTTCCAGCTCCTGTGTGATTGTAGATTCAGTAGTGTATTAGGAGGGAAACTGAAACAGACATAAAACAGAACATAACTGCTTCTACTGTAATGTAAACAGAATAATTAACATGTGTTTTGCAGCAAATGCAAAACACATGTAGAGTATCAAATGCCGTATGACGCATTGTATTAACAAGAATGAAGGCAAGATGCAAAATATTAGCTACTTATGCCAAAATCAATTTCACTCAAGTTATGCAAAACACTTGACACTGATACTGAAAGCTACACTTATTTGCATACATTTATTTACATATGTTTTACTAACAGACAATGCTCAAGATGGAGAAACAAAAGCAACAGATTTGTGAAGGGATGGACGGTTCCACATTTTCCACAATCAATTCCGCCTCTGACTTGTAACGGAATCGATTCTAAACTGATTCCGATTCCAAATGAAAATCAACACAGAAAGTCGTGAAATGGATCAGACCAAGGCAGTCGACGCAGAGAGGCCTACATCAGATTGAATTAATTACAAATTTGTTTAAATTAAACAGTTTCCTAAATTCCAGTGTTTGGAGATTGCAACAAGAGTCAGATTCCCAGAACTGACATGATGGAATCATAAAATCGACTCTTTTGGAATCGACTTTCCATCCCTACATTTATGTGCTTGTCATACTGCAGAAGTCTAGTCTGCTACAGCATAATGTGGGTTTTTTTCTTCCTACTGTGTACAAAGGAATCAGAAAGTGAATATTAGAATTGCCTGGAGGGCAGAATAACAAATAACGGCATTCAAAGGAAGGCGTCTACCTTGAAAGTGCCTTTCATCAATCCACTGAACTCCAAACAGCACTGCAGATGACCTGTACTCTGACCACTTTGTAGAACTGCATAGCATTTGGTAACCTAAACGTCACAGGTTCAATCCCCACAATGTCCCTCAACAGCCATGTGTCCAGTTGAAGTGTCCTTGAGCTCAGCTAAACAACAGCTGAACAACTAAAATGTGGATGCAAAATGTAAACGTCTTAAATGTCCCAAGTGCAAATGTCGCTGACCCAGTGTCGCATTTCTGAGCTGAATTTCATGTCAGAAAGTGAGAGAAGGAAGAGATGACATATGACAAATGTCATGATCTGGCTTTGAACCTGCAGTCATGATTACGTGATCAGACTGCTGAGTCACAGCAGTCTGACGCCCCGGTGTCTCATGTCTGGGATGATGCAGCCTTTCTTTTATCAGACCAAAACCTTGCATCTGGAAAAGTTTTCATAAGAAGGAAAAAAACTATATTTTCTCACTACCAGTACTTCCATCCAACTGTCAATCGAATCGAATTTTAAGCAAACTTTTGAAGTGATGAAAAATAAAATGCTAATTAGGTGTGTTTCTATCAGCTGGGATGAAGTGCATAAATAGGCTTTGTGCATGTGGAACAGAGCCACTTCAGGAAAAAAACACATGAGTCTCTCAAGAATTGATTAGTATTGGGAAAGTTGTTTCATGTCAGCTAATATTGGCCATATTTCACGCAGTCTGAAGACGAAAGAAATGTGGAGAACTCCCGCGGGAAACTATGAGAGTTAATGGGATCTCTGTGGGTCGCTGTGGAGCCCCCATGGGTGCTGGAGACAGGTTCTGTGTTTGTTTTGATTCAGATTCCTTATTCATCTTTGCACCTGCAGGGGAACCAATGTTACAAAGGATACTTTTAATTACATGTTGATATTGACTTATTTCAGATTTACAAAATGTTTTTCATAGTATCTTACTCATTCCTGTTGCCATTTTTAATATTATTTGCATTTCTCTTTCAGCACGTGAAGGACAAATTTAATGGTGTGGATCTTTCCTCTGTCAGCATGGCCACGGAATACTAATTAACAGATGTTGCCACCCAGTCCAATTTCTCTGATTTCCCCGCTTTCTCTCCCCCTCTGGTGGTGAGAAGTATTTGAAATGATGTTCGGACTTAGCCTGGTTCCAGAGTCCTGATTCACCATCTCTGCTAGTGGAAGTATTATATTATTGTGTGATTAATCTTGTGTGCTATATGTTTTTATTGTGTTGTTTTTTAACTTAAACTTAACGTAAAGTGTCTTTGAGTACCCTGAAAAGCGCTCTAGAAATAAAATGTATTATTATTATTATTATCATTATTATTATTATCAAGGAAGGTGTAGCGGCCAGTATGTCGCTCACCAGTAAACAGTTCCCACTCTAGTAAAAATGGCTTCCCCGGACCAGGTCATTTGAATTTCAATGATAACTTCTGTAATGAAATTAGGCAGTAACATCACTTATGATAGTGTACACATTGCAACTTGACAGTAACAGCAACCTACAGGTCAGGTAGTTCAAAAATGACTTTCAATGTAAGCCTTCTGGGTCGGCTAGTATGCTAACTAGCTAGCGGCACTCAGCTACCCGGCGTACGTAACCTGTGTTGGTTAACGTTAGCTGGACAGTTAGCAGACTTTCATCCTACCTGGTCAAACATTTCAACGGCGGTCTATGGAGAGCGTCTCCAACCATGGTAATACTGCCAGTTGGTATTGTGTAACCTGACTCCACTGTCCAGATGGATAAAATAACTATTTATTACTGGAAAAACGTCCCGGATAGATAAGAATGGCGATGGCGCTGCAAAAAGGCTATTCAATTTCTATGAGTAAAACAATAAATCAACATTTTCTGTGGTTGTCTTGTCTATGTTCTAATAATTTATGTGAAATGTGTAAATAATTTGTCATTACCTTTTCACAGCCGTCAAACAACAGCAAGATCATTAAAATGTGTTTTTCTTGAAGTCTCAGAATGCTAACACGACTCCTCTCTTGAAGCTAGCTTGGTAGCATTTTGTGACTTCCAGGTAATTCAACTATTATGATCATGCAGTTGTTTAACAGACATGAAAAGGTTATGGGCGATTAACAACACCATATACATTTCACATAAATTATCAGAACACAGAAAAAGCAAATCAAAAATGACGATTTATTGTTTTGCCCATAGAAATTGAATAGCATTTCGCACTTGTAGGCTACCGCACTTTGTTGAAACATTGCGCCATTCTTATCTATTCCAGCATTAATATTCGAATGCATGAATTAATGACACTTCAACTACGATGGGGGACCTTATCATGTGAAAAGCTGCTTGCATGACATTTCTAGAAAGTGGTGGAGGACAGATGTTTCACAGACCGGCTGCAAAAATCCTGATTTAGTCCATAATTGCGTTTCCATCAGTATTTGGAAACTCCATTAGCTGTTTCTATTCAGCCTGTCTAATTCAATACATCATAGTTTGCATTAAAAAACTGTGTGAAACCCACTCAACGTATAAATGAGCACGTCAAGTTTCAGTTGAAGTAAAAAAGAAATAAAGCAGGGAGGGAATGGGGGGGGTTAGCAAGAGTCCAGTGGAGCATTGAACTCACTTTTGACACCAATTGAACAGAGAGAGGGAGAGACAGAGAGAGAGAGACAGAGAGAGAGAGACAGAGAGAGAGAGAGACTTTCTGCCCACAAACCCACTTCTCTAACCTCTAGGATACAGATTACAGAATTCAGAAGGTGATTATGAGGGAAAATAAACAGATTTTTGGATCATCTTTTGATTTTGGGTCAAAATTTTCCTCCATTTCTAACCATGTTATGAGTCTTTAACGACCAACTGAACTCACTGTCCCAATACTTAGGCTTTATAAAGACCAATTTTAAGTAATAATTGATCACATTGCATGTCAATAAACGTCAGTTTTGCTACTCCATATTGCACACACCACAACACAACAGTGATCCATCCTATATACATTTGACACAAGTGACACCTACTCTGTCAAAATGACCGACAGTTCAAAATCGAAGCAAACGATGTCAGTTTGTTATCTCTAAAATATCGAGGATCCAGTCTTATTTCTTTCGCCAAGGACTAAGATGATGTAAAAAGGGAGGGGGGGGGGTTAGCAAGAGTCCAGTGGAGCATTGAACTCACTTTTACTGAGAAGTACGAAGTGCATGAAATAAGTTATGAGCAGTGGTGCATAGACGAGGATAGCAGATACTCAGTTCTCTGTGGCAGAAAACGTTTTAAAAAAGGACCTTTTCCCCCGACCCCCGCCTCCGAACGACCGCTCACATCGTGTCACTACTTTTCCAGAAGCGGCGGACTTGAAATCACGATCTAATACGACTCCCGGGGGCTTATCAGGCGTCCCCCCCCCCCCCCCCCGACTGGATAACAAACCACTCGGTTAGCTCCCACCAACCTTTTGACCCACCGATTCAGCTGTTTTCTTCTTCAAAGCTGTCGAAAAGCGGCACTTCTCCACCCGCAAGGTAAATCGATTTTTGGTAACACTTTATAATAACCATCATTAATAAATGGTAAATTGATAGTTAATTAAACTTTAGTTAATAGTTATTTTACTGTTAACAAACAATGAAATGATCATTAATAATGTTTACTAATTATTAGTAATGCTATAATTTATGTTATTTTATCTTTCGTTTGTGTAATATAAAATCATTTGTTTATAAATTATATATTGTATCATAGCTTTTTACCCTTTTTACCGTCTCTTATCAGCTATGATACAATATATAATTTATAAACAAATGATTTTATATTACACAAACTAATGATAAAATAACAAATTATAGCATTACTAACATTATTAATGATCATTTCATTGTTTGTTAACAGTAAAATAACTATTAACTAAAGTTTAATTAACTATCAATTTACCATTTATTAATGATGGTTATTATAAAGTGCTACCCCCGAAGCAAATCACTTGTCTTTAAAAAAAAAAAACCTTTCCACAAAAGGGGCTTACTTCTGTCTTACTTCCAAACTTTTATTAATTTAGCCCACGGATGACAAGGTGAAAAGGGAAGGAGCGGGAGAGTGGGAGTTATTTTCAACTGTCAGAATAAACGAAAATGCCAACGTAAAAAAGTGTCTTAATAGGGTTTTTAGGCGAGAAGATTTAATGCGCTTCGGCAGGAATTGTGTCTGGACGGACGCCGCATCCTGATGCCACGTTCCCGCCTCTATCGGAGGGACGCCGCACCCTCCCAAAGCATCATGGGATGTTACAGTAATTGCTTCATTATCTTAGGCACCCCAAAAACCCCTGTGCGGAAGAAGCCTGCTTTCGACACGCTTCACACGTCACGTTATTTTCTCAGTTTCCTTAAAAAAAAACAACTTTATTTTATTTATTTTTTTTGACGAATCTCGACAACTTTTCACCCTCTCTCCATCTCATTTTCAAAACTTTTATTGATTATGTCCGGGGCGTGACGAGGTGAGCGAGGGGCCATGCAGAAGAGCGGTCATTATTTTGTTGTTGTTGTTGTTGTGAGCTGGAAGTAAAGTCCGGCTGCTTGGTATTCACCCGCCGTCCTCCAAACAGCTCCTCCAGGCTGTTGTGAGAAACCTTGAGGTGAAGTTTGTGTCAGGGTTTGTGCTTTTGTGTGTGTGTGTGTGTGTGTGTGTGTGTGTGTGTGTGTGTGCATTTGTGTCTTAGAAAATGAGCCAGATAAAGAGCTTATATCTATCCTAGGATTGTATCCGAAGCTGGTTTGTCGCGGCGAGGGACTGCGGGAGATGAGATGTTTATGTGTTTGTGTTTTTGTGTGGATCTCTGTGTGTGTGTGTGTGTGTGTGTGTGTGTGTGAGGGGGGGGAAGAAAGAGATAGAGCGCCGGTAATTGAGAGTGCAGATAGTCGTCTTGGTTGCGATGTTCTGCGGCTTCTTATCGGCCGTTTCTGCACTAACAAGAGACCTCGGCGGGATTATTTTGGTAGAAGAAGAAGAAGAAGAAGACGAAGAGTGGAAGATTCACTCGCAACAAACTTCATTTTTTTCCAAACTTTATTTACCCGGGGGAATGCAGACAGAGCGCCGTGTTCTTTCTTCCTCGCCGTCCTCCTGCTTCACATTCACAGTCTTCGGCTCCTGGGCTCCTGGGAGCTGCCCGGTGTGACCTCCAGACTTCTTCTCTTTTTCCACCGAGCGGCTCGACTGCAGCAGTTAGAGGGGTTTTAACTGACTTACTCCAGGGCATCTTGACTGGAGTTGTCGAGGGAGAAGAAGAGCGCTTCTCGTTGTCTTTCCCCCCAGTGGTATAAACATACTCTGTTATAAGTAGAAGTCCTGCATTCAAAATGTTACTTAAGTAAAAGTACAAAAGTATTAGCATCAAAATGTACTTAAAGCAACAAAAGTAAAAGTACTCATTATGCAGAATGGCCCATTTCAGAATAATATAGTATATATTATATTATTGAATTATAATTATTGATGCATTAATGTGTAAGCATCACTTTAATGTTGCAGCTGGAAAAGGTGGGGCTGATTTCCACTACTTTATATACTGCTGGGTAGTTTACAGTAATCTATCAATTAGTTAGTTGATTATATTTTGTATTAATAATCTGAATCTGCAAAGTAACTAGTAACTTAAGTTATCAAATAAAGGTAGTGGAGTAAAAAGTACAATATTTCCCTCTGAAATGTAGTGGAGTAGAAGTATAAAGTAGCATAAAATGGTAATACTCAAGTAAAGTACAAGTACCTCAAAATTGTACTTAAATACAGTATTCGAGTAAATGTACTTAGTTACTTTCCACCTCTGCTTTCCCCCCACTGTGGATTAGAACCAGTGACTTTCTGCCCACAAACCCACTTCTCTAACCTCTAGGATACAGATTACAGAATTCAGAAGGTGATTATGAGGGAAAATAAACAGACTGTTGACCATCTTTTGATTCCGGGTTGAAACTTCCTCCAGCAAAACCGACCAACTGAACCCACTGTCCCAATACTTTGGCTTTATAAAAAACGGATGATGACATGTCATGTAGATAAATGTCACCAAATGACACCTACTCTGTCAAAATGGCCGACAACACAAAATTAAAGCAAACGATGGCAGTTTGTTATCTCTAAAATATCGAGGATCCAGTCTTATTTGTTCAGTCAAGGACTAAGATGATGTAAAAAGTACCTGATTTTGTTTTAAAGTAATAATCTGTATCATTCTCATGTAAATAAAAATCTGTTATGCTGTTCTCTATGGCCAATTCACTCAACAGTGATCCAAACTATATCCAGCTGATGAAAGCTTTTCCACTGTCTGTTCTAAACAGCTGGTGTCTGGCAGCTCTTTCCTGGTACAAAAATCCTATTTCCAGTTTGTTTATAATAAATCAACAGAAGAAGAAGAACTGGGTAGTTAGCATGAGCAGTGATAGCCACCATGGCTGAACAAACAGAGAGAAGAGAAACACTCAAACTGCATCAACAGAAAATCCAAGCTCCGCCCACACTGTTTGATTGACAGGTGATCTGTGGGAAGAGCAGAGGAGAAACACCACAGCAGTGAGGCTGAGGGACAAAGATGGAAATGATAGAAAGTTAATAAATGTTCATATAAATTATTACTTTAAACAATAAAGAGACTTTTTAATGAAACACATTTCTCACAGATTACCACTTTAATCTCACTGTCCCAACCCTTATGCTGTAATAAGACTAAATTCTGCTTATTTTCCCACTTCAATACAGTGACAGCCCATTTGTTTTCTTCATATTCATCTTCTGATGTGAAATATTATTTACTCATTACACTTCAGACGAGCGAACAGCCGAGCCACTTTCATCACCGAGTACAATAAATATACATGAATCTGTCCCAGTGGCATCAGACTCTCATAGGTCTTCAATGGAACCGAGGCTGCTCAGTTGTTGAAAGTTTTTGAAAACGCCTTTTAATTTACTTTCACGGCCGAACGCACTGAACTATTATTTTTATCCGGGGTTTGACAGACATTTACGTTCCGCGCAAAAGATAAAGACGCTGACAGAGATTAAGAGAGCGGATCTATTTTAGCAACAGAGGTGCAGTCTGCGCTCGGGTCGAAGGCCGCTCGGTGCATTGATATCAGAAGCTAAACAGCGCTCCCATTGGATAGACACTTCGTTTAGAAAAGGAACAGACATTTGATAGCGATTCGGGGGGGGGGGGAAACGACACACGGGAGTCGGTCTATTTTAGCAACACAGATACATGAGGTATTTAGGACAAAGGCTTTCATTTACTGAATTGATGTCAGAAGGTAAACAGTTTTCTTTCTTGTCAAGTTGAGTCTGAGAAAAGGTTTTACTGGAGATTTGCAGTCATTTGGGCCAGAGGAACGTGCTTAATGTTGTGTTCTGGTCACCCAGGAGCCGGTATTGACGTCTTTGTCTTATTCAGGTCAGACGGAGCAGCTCGGGCTTCTGCTGGAGGCTTTGAACTCTTCAAGAAAAGACGCTTCACATCGTCTTCCTCCCTCCTTGAATCACACGCTCCTCTCCTGGATCTTCCTCCTCTGCTTGTCAAAGACATAATCAGATCTTCGTTTCTCTCTCCCACACAATCGTGACTTTCTCAGAATTCTGACTTTATATCTCACAATTCTGACTTTTTTCTCACAATTCTGACTTTATATTTCACAATTCTGACTTTTTTCTCACAATTCTGACTTTATATCTCAGAATTCCGACTTTATATTTCACAATTCTGGCTTTCTTTCTCCCACTTCTGACTTTACATCTCAGAATTCTGACTTTTTTTTCTCTCGCATAAAAAGAAAAGAAGTCAGAATTGTGAGAAAAAAGTCAGAATTGTGAGATAAAAAGTCAGAATTGTGAGATAAAAAGTCAGAATTGTGAGAAATAAAGTCACAGTTGCAAGAAAAAAAACTCACAATTGAGTCGTTTTTTATTTTATTGAGTGGCGGGAATGGGCTTCCATACCTACATGATCATTCCAGGGTCGCAGAAATATTTTCATCTTTATCGGTGGCTCTTAATATCAGTGAGCTAGGAATTAAAGTGAAGTTGAACTTTGGCAGTAGCTTGAGTTGTGTATCTTCCTCCATGATAAACCCCAAAATCTTTGATTATCTGTTGCTCCGGTAGAGGAGATTGAAGAATTGCCTTTTTTTCTTTCTCCATTCACTGCCATATATATATATATATATGGAGGAACAGTCTGAAAATCACTTCTAGCGCATAAAAGCAGATTCTGACAATATATATAAAAAAATGTGTTAAAAAGTTTTTTAGGTGAACTGAAATTCTTCCCACCGGATTTTGGTGTTAGTACCAAAGTTCAACATCACATTAAAGGGGCAGTAAGAAAGATTTTTACTGTCCCAAAGCACAAAATGACCATAATGCATCTGCTGGGGTTGATAGGCTTGTTGATCAATACCAATGAATCAATAATTACTGCAGCAGGTCCTGAGATTTCAACTCACTTTCTGGCCCATGCTCTTTTTTTTTTAGAATAAAAACTCCCTGCATTTTCAGCTGTCTGTCGGATTTCCATCTGTTTTGACAACTTTTTCTGGACAGCACAGAAAGCCTGGTGGAGCGTTGGGATGACTGGAGGTTTTCCAGCTCAGTTTCTTATTGAGTTTATACTGTAGAGTCTGTTTCTTCTGTTTTCTATCTCTGTTATGGAGTTACACAAATAAATTCCACCAGTGCAGCAAACACGCAGTAAACCAAGAGACTTCTGCAACAGCTCCATCATTGGAGATTGAAGGTAGACAGACATTATGTTCTTGGTTTGTTCTACGTAAAAGTGTTATGTAAAAAGATTACAACTGCATATGTTTTTGACATGAAAATTTAGGACAGAAGGTTAGAGATTATTTCCAAGCAGAAGAGTGGGAGTGGCAGGAAGACTACAGTTCTTTAATGATGTGATGACGCTAGTGAAAGTTTCTGTTTTTAGACGCTCAGGGCAGCAGGCTGGAGATGTTTTATAGGATATTTTTAGGTTGGACTTGCAGTTTTTTTCATTTGTACAGAAAGCGGAGCAGGAACACGGCGGCTTTTGAGGATTTACTAGGAAAAAGGCTGGACTTTTGTACAGTAGGCCTCTGCCTCAGGAAATTTAGTCCAGATGGTTGAAAGTGTTTTTTTTTTTTTTTTACGACACACAGACAGAAACTAGTGCAGAGTAACACAGCAATCACCAACCTCTCTCTCTCTCTCTCTCTCTCTCTCTCTCTCTCTCCTGCCAGCAGAGATTGTAGCACTACAGAATATTAACACTAAAGCAGATTAGAGTTTTATGTATGAATCATTTCTTGGGAGGCAGAGGTAATCTCAGTGGTTGAGTTTAATCGTCACTGGGCTGAGAAAGACGTCACAGTGCCGGACGCACCGTTTGATTGACAGGTGGAGTGTGACCGTTTGATTGAC
This sequence comes from Centroberyx affinis, assembly GCF_046629955.1. Lineage (NCBI taxonomy): Eukaryota > Metazoa > Chordata > Actinopteri > Beryciformes > Berycidae > Centroberyx > Centroberyx affinis. The sequence goes on along the minus strand of NW_027284534.1, from coordinate 7,374 downwards.
AGGTGGAGTGCGGAGCAGAAATGCCTCAGCGGTGAGGCGGAGCAGCAAAGATGGAGACAAAATAAAAAAAAAGACATGAATTTTGTGGAATCTCTCGGGAAAAAGCTCCTAAACATGGACAGTCAGAGGGACTAGCACTCCTTAAAATTGTTTTACAATTCACCTGAACAGTCTCTTTCTGTTCTATTATTTCTGTATTTGATTGCTTTTTTTTTATGTAAAAATACATTAACTCTAAAATAAATGAACTTTGAACAACACTTGGAGTTGTGTGGATGTAGGGATATTTGGGGGTTAAAGGGGCAATAAGTAAAGTTTTTACTGCCCCATAGCACAAAATGATTATAATATATTTTCAGGGGATTGATAGGGTTATTGGTCATTTGCACTTATGCACTGCTGCACTTACATTTTTATCTTATTTTTACTATTATTATCAAGTGGGTTTTATTCTCCATCTTATTTTACATTAATTATGGCATTCTATCCCTGTTTTTATGCTCATTCTATGTCTATTTTCATGTGAAGATGCATTCTATGTATTCTATTCTCATCTTTATCTTATTTTCACTATTATTATCAAGTTTTATGTGAAGCACTTGGTGCTGCATTTCTTGTATGAAAGGTGCTATACAAATAAAGTGTATTATTATTATCATTATTATTATTATTATTATTATTACCAATTATTTAATGAATACTTCACCAAGAGCTGAGATTCTGGCTATCAACTCACTTTCTGACCTGTACTCTGTTTTGAAACAAAAATGTATTTTCAACTTTCCAACACTAGAGGGAGCTCAAACGTTTCAGCTTCGAAGGCGAACAAGTGTCGTTCTCAAACCAAAAAAAGCAAATGACAAAGCAGTTTAATTATTCCAGTATTCAGGATGGTGACATGTTACATCCTCACCAGATGTTTCTGTTGGATCTCTGCCCTCATTAGCTGCTTACTACGGAAGCCGAGAACGGCCGTGCTTGCAATTATTTTTTTTAATGCCGTTATCTCGAGATCACGAGTTAATTATCTCGTTATCTGGAGATAACAAAGCTCGTTTTCTCGAGATAACGGGTTCATTTATCTCGTTATCTCGAGAAAACAAAAGTCGTTTTCTCGAGATAACGAGATAATTTATCACAAGAAAACGACTTTTGTTTTCTCGAGATCACGGGATAATTTTGAGAACTCGAAAGAGTGTCTGGTTCATTTGATCACACCTGATTTCAGCCTTCAAGATCACTGTCATGACTGTCAGGAGGATTCAGAACTGAACAGGAAGCATAAATGTGTAGTTTTGTTTGCTGCAGTTACATTTCCAGCTTAAAAATCAGTTTCTACAGTTGTCAAGACGCCCTGTGCATGCTGGCATGGCTCCTGATCTCTGATAAACATTAGAAGTAATAGGAGGAAACGACATTTTGTTTTCTCGTGATAACGGGTTGATTATCTCGTTATCTCGAGATAACAAAGCTCGTTTTCTCGAGATAACGAGATAATTAACTCGTGATCTTGAGATAACGGCATTAAAAAAATAATTGTAAGCACGGTAAGCTTACTGCTCTCTATTGTGACTTTATTGCTGCTGTCAATTACAGGCCACCGTAGCTTGAGGGGACGAGGAGACGAGTTGTTATGGAGGACACAAGTGTCACGGAAATAGTAATAAAGCATTTAATTAATTAATAACTAATTGTACAATAAAAATAGGTATTAATACATCTGTTTACAAATTAATTTTTAAAATGCCTGATTAAAATCTGTATTCTTAATTCAATTTGTGAATCCAGTTATTTATTTCTCTTTTTAAACTGCATTTTCAAATGGATTTTCAAATTCCATTATTTATTTATGAATTCATTAAAGTATTTTTAAATGATGTACTTATTGACTGTTTAATGGTTGTTTTTGTAAATCCCTTTTTAATTTGAACTATTTATTGATGGATTCATATTTCATTTGTAAAATTCATTTGTCTTTTTATAATTCCTCTTTTTATTGCCCATTAAAATATCAAATAATTAATTACTTTGTAATTTAGTCTATTTATTCATAGATTAATACATTAATTTGTAAACAAATGTATTAATGCCTATTTTTATTGTACAATTAGTTATTAATTAATGAAATGCTTTATTACTATTTCCGTGACACTTGTGGTCCTCCTCCTAGTTGTATCTGTGTGTTGCAGTTCCTTCTGTTCACCAAAAATATGAAATGAACACGACTTCATGTTATGTGTCGGTGGCACGTATTCTACCGTGAGTCAAATTTTCATTTTTTGTTAAAGTTTTCCTTTTTTAATCATGACCAAAGCCTTTCCCGAACCTTAACCAAGTTGGTTAAGTTTCCTAAACTGAAACGTTAGCCAAGCTTTAGCTAAAAATGGGGAGCGTATCTATGTTCCCAGGGTCCTATGTGCCCAGGGTCCTATGTTCCCCAGTTCAATATTCTGTTAACACACATTAACCCTCCTATTGTGTCCGGGTCAAATTTGACCTGTTTCAAGTTAAAATATTTCATAAATATTATCCAGTTTTTTTTATTGGAACAAGGCTTCAAAACAGCTTTATAAACACAACAAAACCAATGGTTATCATTTCATTTGATTTTGAAGGTCCCTAACCCTAACCCTGGGAACATAGGACCCTTTGTCCTGTTCCCATTATATGCCATATAAATCTGGGGAACATAGGACCCTGGGAACATAGGAATGACTCCTAAAAATGTAAAAGAATGTAATTTTCACACAATTCGTCTCCACATACATCTGCGTTTCAGAGTTCGCGCTCATTTCATGACATCATATTGATTACTGAACGCTCCCTGAATTGAGTTTTAGTTTGGTAACCGAGACGACAGCCATAGCCACAGTGCGGTGATTCTCTCTCTTGTCTGTAACTACAGGGGGGGGGGGAAGACAGTAAGTCCTCACTAACACAGAAACCAGCTGTCCTGAAGCAAAGAAACGACATATTTCCAAGATGAAATTCAGCAGGAGTTTGGCCAGATCCCCCCGCGGGGCCGGGGGGGCCGAGGATATATTTTTCCGGTTCGGTTCTCGGAGCGCGATGAAGATTAAAGTGACGGTTTAGCAGTCGGCGTGGCGTTCTCATTAAGCGGAGTGATCCTCCATGCTTTTCACGGTTTATTTTTCCACACGAAGCTCTCCGCCACGGATGATGTCACAGGCACAAAACAGACACAGAGAGTGCCGAACAACGCTCAGCGGCACTAAGCAGAGAGTTCTGTGCCAAAATGAGACGTCCGTCACCGGAGGAAAAGTGACACCTACGCTTCCGAAATGAGTGATAGCGCAAAAATTGAAGCAAAAAAAAAAAAAAAAATGATGGTGCTTTCGAAAGAAGAGTAGGTGGCTTAAGTCCTCGCTTGACAAAATAACATTTTGACAGACTGGATCCTCTACTTTTTTTTTTTTTTAGGGATGTGGAATGCTGAACTGCTGTTACATCAGTGGAAAATATGAAGAGATTTGTACCAAAATGAGATATCAGCCATTTGAGAAGAGTGACACCTACTCTTACAAAATGACCGACAGCACAGGATTAAAGCACATGATGACACTTCATTATCTCTACACTGCAAAAAAAACGGCTTTTTTTTCCCAGGAGAATGTAACTTGTTTCAGGACATTTTCTTGGTAAAAGTGAAATCGTCTTGGAGAAAGTTTCTTGTTTCCAGATTTTCTTCATTGTTTTATGATGATTTATTGAAAGAATTAAGTCATATCGGCATGAATCAATCTGGAATTTACTGAAACCTGCAAGATTATCTTTCAGTGCAGTGAGAGAATTTGACTGAAAATATCATGAAATAAACCTGATAGGTCTGGAAACAAGTATAACACAGAGGATCCAGTCTTATTTCTTCAACCAAGGACTTATGTTACCTGAGATCATGTAAAAAGTTTGTTTCAAAGTAATAATCGGCAACATTTTCATATAGATAGATGTCTCTCTGCTCTAACACAACAGCGATTCAACCGGGAAGAAGAAGAAGAAGAAGAACTGGGTAGTTAGCATGAGCAGTAATAGCCACCATGAACAGACAAAGAAAAGAGAAACTCAAACTGCATCAATAGGAAATCCAAGCTCCGCCCACACTGTTTGATTGACAGGTGATCTCTTGGAAACAAAAAAATTGTTATCATGACCAAAACCTTTCCCGAACCTTAACCAAGTTGGTTAAGTTTCCTAAACTGAAACGTTAGCCAAGCTTTAGCTAAAAATGGGGAGCGTATCTATGTTCCCAGGGCCTAAGTTCCCAAGGTCCTATGTTCCCAGGGTCCTAAGTTCCCAAGGTCCTATGTTCCCATGGTACTATGTTCCCAGGGCCTAAGTTCCCAAGGTCCTATGTTCCCAGGGCCTAAGTTCCCAAGGTCCTATGTTTCCAGGGTCCTATGTTCCCAGGGCCTAAGTTCCCAAGGTCCTATGTTCCCTGGGTCCTATGTTCCCAGGATCCTATGTTCCCAGGGCCCAAGTTCCCAAGGTCCTATGTTCCCAGGGTCCTATGTTCCCAGGGCCTAAGTTCCCAAGGTCCTATGTTCCCAGGGTCCTATGTTCCCAGGGCCTAAGTTCCCAAGGTCCTATGTTCCCAGGGTCCTATGTTCCCAGGGCCTAAGTTCCCAAGGTCCTATGTTCCCAGGGCCTAAGTCCCCAAGGTCCTATGTTCCCAGGGCCTAAGTTCCCAAGGTCCTATGCTCCCAGGGCCTAAGTCCCCAAGGTCCTATGTTCCCAGGGTCCTATGTTCCCAGGGCCTAAGTTCCCAAGGTCCTATATTCCCAGGGCCTAAGTTCCCAGGGTCCTATGTTCCCAGGGTCCTAAGTTCCCAAGGTCCTATGTTCCCAAGGTCCTATGTTCCCAGGGTCCTATGTTCCCAGGGTCCCATGTTCCCAGGGCCTACGTTCCCAAGGTCCTATGTTCCCAGGTCCTATGTTCCCAAGGTCCTATGTTCCCAGGGTCCTATGTTCCCAAGGTCCTATGTTCCCAGGGCCCTAAGTTCCCAAGGTCCTATGTTCCCAAGGTCCTATGTTCCCAGGGTCCTATGTTCCCAAGATTATATGTTCCCAGGGTCCTAAGTTCCCAAGGTCCTATGTTCCCAGGGTCCTATGTTCCCAAGGTCCTATGTTCCCAGGGTCCTATGTTCCCAAGGTCCTATGTTCCCAGGGTCCTATGTTCCCAAGGTCCTATGTTCCCAGGGTCCTATGTTCCCAAGGTCCTATGTTCCCCGGTTCAGTATTCTTTTAAGACACATTAACCCTCCTATTGTGTTCAGGTCAAATTTGACCCGTTTCAAGTTAAAATATTTCATAAATATTGTCCAGTTTTTTTTTTTATTGGAACAAGACTTCAAAACAGCAACCACCATGGCTGAATAGACAGAGAAAAGAGAAACTCAAACTGCAGCAACAGAGAATCCAAGCTCCGCCCACACTGTTTGATTGACAGGTGATCTCTTGGAAACAAAAAAAAACAAAAAACAAGGATTCTCTCAGGGATTACTACTTTAATTTTGCGGTACCAATCAGTTTATGGGGGGGGAGGTTGCAGGAGTAACACTTCAAACCTCAAGTTGGGCTGTAATCCCCCTGTAAAAGCACGGCTCTGTCTGATGAGGTGAGCTGAGGACGCTGCGGTCCGGGACGTCCTCAGGTTCGGGGGGGGGGGGGGTGTTTTGGGACGGACCGGTGAATCCTCACTTGTAAACACTGTGATAGTTGTGGCAGTTTGACTTCTGGCAAATGGAGTGGAAAGTCCATCTTCTCAAGTGCCAGGGCGTCTCGTATCCCTGCAACACACACACACACACACACACACACACACACACACGCATACCCATGCCGGCACGCTTGCACGCACATACGCGCCGACTACACACACACACACACACACACACACACACACACAATGATATTTTCCCAAGTGTTTCAGACATACTGTTAAACTTTTTGTTTCAGTTTAAACAAAATTTTTATTTTAAGCATGAAGACACACTGCCTGACTGACTAGAATATAAGCATGACTACTTCTAACAGGAGATAATGCAGTCTGCACTCACTGAACACCTGTGTGTGTGTGTGTGTGTGTGTGTGTGTGTGTGTGTGTGAGCGTCATATGCGGCATCTTTCAAAGAGTTGTATATTGTAGGGCAGCAGAGGTTAATATGCTGAGGCTTTATGGAGTCAGAGCCAGCTGGTGATTTATGAAGCTGTGTGATGGGGACATTTGTGTGTGTGTGTGTGTGTGTGTGTGTGTGTGTGTGAGAGAGAGAGAGAGAGAGAGAGAGAGAGAGAATAAAATGAGATATTGATAACGCTGTGTACTGGAATAATGTGTGTGTGTGTGTGTGACAGAGAGGAATATAGAGAACAGAAGGATGGAGTGAGAGAATTGTGAGGTTGTATACTGGAATGATGTGTGTGTGTGTGTGTGTGTGTGTGAGAGAGAGAGAGAGAGAGAGAGAGAGAGAGAGAGAGACTTGTAAAGAATAGGACAGAATAAGACACAGAGAGAAGAGGAAATTACAGGATAGTGAGCATAGAGAGGAGGAAGGAAAGACAGGAGAGAAGGGAGAGAGAGGTGAGGGCAGAGAGAGACAGGAGAGACGATAAAAAAGAGAGGAGGATGAGAGAGAGGAAAGAGGACAATAAAAAGAGAGAGAGAAGGAGGAAAGGGCAAGGAGAGTGAGAGGAGAGAGAGCAAGATGGAAGAGTAGAATGAGAAAGAGAACAGAAAGAGGGAGAGAGAAAGGAGTAGAGAAAGCGAGAGAGAGAGAGAGAGAGAGAGAGAAGTGTAGGACGGGAGACAGAGAACAGAAAGAAAGAGAGGAGGAAGAGAGCAGGGAGCAGGAGAGAGAGAAAAGAAAATAGCTAAAGAGGAGAGAGAGCGAGAGGGATAAGAATAGAACAAGAGACAGAAAGAAAACAGAAAGAAAGAGGAGGAAGAGAGTGAAGAGGAGGAGAGAGAAAAGAAATGAGAGAGGAGAGAGTAGGACGAGAGACATAGAAAGAGAAAGAGAGAGGAGGAAGACAGTGGGGAGGCGAGAGGAAAAGAGAGAGAGGAGGAGAGAGAGAGCGAGAGAGTAGAACGAGAGACAGAAACAGAAAGAGAGAGGAGGAAGACAGTGGGGAGGAGAGAGGAAAAGAGAGACAGAGGAGGAGGAGAGAGCGAGAGAGTAGAACGAGACAGAGAGAATAGAAATAAAGTGGAGGGAGAGAGAGAGGAAAAGAAGAGAGAGGAGAGAGATAAGAATAGGACGAGAGACATAGAAAGAGAAAAGAGAGAGAGAGAGACAGAGAGAGAAGACTAGGACGAGAGGGAAAGAGAGAGGAAAGGAAAAGAGAGGAGAGAGGAAGA